>NW_008615509.1:5585-10881 GCF_000691845.1 Merops nubicus
CTGCCCACGGGGCTCAGCAGAGGGTCAGTTTGAGTCCCACAGCACCCTGGTGGGGTTCATTCCTTCCCCTCTCTCTCCAGCTCCTGGATCTGAAGATCTTCGTGGACACGGACTCGGACATCCGCCTGGTGCGGCGCCTGCGCAGGGACATCAGCGAGCGGGGCCGGGACATCGAGGGGGTCATCAAGCAGTACAACAAGTTTGTCAAGCCCGCCTTCGACCAGTACATCCAGCCCACCATGAGGCTGGCAGACATCGTCGTGCCCAGAGGTGCCTGCCCAGGGCCTGGGGGAGAGTCCTCAGCACAGCAGAGCCAGGGACCTGCTGGAGCGGGGCCAGAGGAGCCCCAGCAAGGCCCCGAGGGGGGAACCCCTCGGCTGGGAGCCCAGCAGGAGAGAGTTGGGCTGGGGCAGCTGAGAGGAGAAGGCTCCAGCTGGGGAGACCTGCTGGGGGCTGCCAGGACTGCCAGGGGCCTGGCAGAAAGCTGGGGAGGGCCTTCTGAGCAGGGTCTGTTGGGGCAGGACAAGGGGGGATGGTTTGAAACCCAAAGAGGGAGATTTAGACTCGAGAGGAGGAAGGAATTTTTGACACTGAGGGTGGTGAGCCCCTGGCCCAGGCTGCCCAGAGAGGTGGTCGCTGCCCCACCCCTGGAACCATCCCAGGGGAGGTTGTTTGGGGCTCTGAGCACCCTGCTCTAGCTGGGGATGTCCCTGCTCCCTGCAGGGGGTTGGACTGGGTGACCTTGAAAGGTCCATTCCAACCAAACCATTCTATGAAGTCTGCACTTTTCCCTCAGCCAGTCTCCTGCCCTACCAGCTCCTGCAGCTCAGTGCTTCAAAAGCCACAGATGATCTGCAGACACTCCATAAGAGATCACAAAATGAGAATTTAATAATAGCAGGACTGTCTCCTGCTGGATGATGATTTGCCAGGGCAGGGATGTTTGGGTGTATTTTTTTTTACACAGTGGGGTGCTTGGGGAAGAAACGTACTTGAGGCAGTGCTGGTGCTGTGGCCCTGACCAGGCTGTCTCTCTTCTGCCTTTGGTTCCCTCCAGGCAGTGGAAACACGGTGGCTATTGACCTGATTGTTCAGCATGTCCACAGCCAGCTGGAGGAGGTAGGAGCCGCCTGGGCACCCGGGTGCTGGTGGGGGGCTTGGCCTTGCCCGTGCAGCAGTGGCACTGCTGGGTGCTGAGGTGGCAGTGCCCAGGCTTCCCCCCGTGCTCCCGGGGAGGGCAAGTCCCCTGGGGACACACCCAGAGGGTCTGGGGACCCTTCAGTGACCCGAGTGACAGCCTTCCCGGGGCCAGCAGCGCCCCCAGCCCTGCGATTCTTCAGCTCTCTGGCTTCTCTTCACCCCCTGCAGACCCTTCTGCAGTCCTCCCAGTCGGGAGCCCACGTTTCCCACCCCTGTGCTGGGGGTGCAGCCCGTGGGTTGCCTCGTCACAGTTGGTGCCCAGCCTGAGCCCCGATCCAGGCACATGCTCCATCACTGCCCTGTCGAGTCTTCTCCTGTGTGTCCTGGGGCGGTCCTGGGCAGTGGTTTGAGCTGGGACCCTTGGCTGCTGTGCTGCTGTGCCCTGAGCAGCCCCCTCCCACCCCTCACCCTCGTGGCTCTGGTGTTCAGGCTGTGGAGACGCTCGGAGCAAGGTCCTGGGTGGTGGAAAGAGCATGACCCAGGGATGGATGCGCCTGAGAGGACAGGGCTGGATTCCCACGGGCCTGTCTGAGCTCCTGGTGGGCAGGAGCCCCTCGGGCCCTGGCTGTGGGCTGGCAGGGGAGCGTGGTGCCTCGGGAGGGACGGAGGGTCCCCGGTCTGGGGCACCCCCCTCCCCGCCGGGCTGCGCTCGGGGCTTCCTGGCTGCCTGGATTTACAGCACTGAGCTCTGGCAGGTGGGGAAGTTGGCTTCCAAAGCCTCGGCCACGGGAGCCAGGAGCAGAGCCCTGGCAGCACCAGGCTGAGGAGGGGTGTGGCTGCGTAAAAAAATGGGCGGGCCGGGAGCGGGACCTCCTGCCCAGTGTGCTGCCGCGAGCCAGGCGAGGGGTCGGCTCGGAGGGGTGGGATTTCATTGACCTGGGGAGGGGAAGAAGGGGAAAAGAAAAAGGCTACATGTGAATGCAGGAAAATATTCCTATTTTTCCTTTTCTTTTATCTTGAAACGACCCTGGTGTTGACAATGCTTAATACCGGTTGCATTGTGTCTTTGTGTTGCTGCCGCAGCGTGAACTCAGTGTCAGGTAAGAGCCCCCCTAACTCTGTCCTGTCTGTGCAGCCCAAGGCATTGCCAGTGCCAGGCACTAACCCTGCCCACGGCCTCGTCACGCCCCCCTGGCCTCGGCCTTGGGGCCAGCAGGGCCAGGGCTGCTCCCCGGGGATGCAGCCGGGCTGCGAGGGTCATAGAATCCTAGAGTCAAAGGCTGGAAAAGAGCTCTGAGATCATCAAGTCCAACTGTCAGCCCAACACTCCCATGAGCACTACACCAGGTCCCCAAGTGCCACACCCACACATGTTTTTTGAACCCCTCCAGGGCTGGGGACTCCAGCACCTCCCTGGGCAGCCTGGGCCAATCTCTCACCACTCTGGAGTCGAGAAATTCTGCCTAATATCCAACTGAAACCTCCCGTGGCACAACTTATGCCCATTTCCTCTTGTCCTATCAGTAGTTACGTGGGAGAGGAGACCAACACCCCCCTCACTACACTGTTCTTTCAAGCAGTTGTAGAGCAGTAGTTGTCAAGGTGGTCCCACCAGCTTGAGTGTAGAGCCCTGGAGCTGCAGTAGGGCCCTGCTGGGGTCTCTGCAAGAGGGGAGGCTTGGTGTCCTGGGATTTTATTTTACTTCCCTTCCATCTCTAAGATGAAGGGTTGTTCAGAGCCACTCTGCATCCCTGATGGTTGAACGTTATTAAACAGCAATTACTAGATGAACCAAAGCAGCTCAAGGGTGGTGGGTGCCCTGGGTCCCTCGCTGTGCCTGGTGGCACCCTGGCACCTTTGGTGTGGCCAGAGCTCTGAGCTCTCCTGCCATGGCTAAAAACTGCACAGCAACTACCTGGGGACTGAGGAAACACACAGTCCAGCAGGATTTCTAATTTCTCAGCAGCTGCAGGTGGATGCTGTAAAGGGCACGTTGATTTATTTGACCTCTTCAGTGTCTGGACCCAGATGGGACTTAGCTCTCTTGCTTCCATTAAGCAGCCAGCTAATTTCCAGGTATTTCTGTAGGAAGCAGAGGGGATGCAGCACTGCAGATGGGTTTCCATTTAGCTCTCCATCATTGCACAGAGATGCTTAACTCAGGTAACCCAAAAATTCACACACGGCATACAGCAAGCTTTTAAAATACCTGAGACCAACAGGAAAAGGACTCTGCTTTACTTATTTCCTCTCGAGCCATTCATTTCCTAGATGAGGCAGCTGGGTCTTTTCTTTTATTTCTGTTTGCATGTTTAGTATCTTGGGGCCTGACGTTTCCATACAGCCAGCATAAGCCTCCTGCTGTGTCTGGAGGTCCAGGTGGGAAGGTGTTTTTTAGTGTGGAGGGAAGGCTGTGCCTTTAAACAACTGCAGGAATAACATTAGGGAGCAGATTGATGTGTGTGTGTGTGTGTGTGTGTGTGGGGATACATGTATATGAGGCCACATATACAAACAAAATTTCCTTTCTCTGCTGATTCTCTTTAAATCCAAGTGGCACTTGGTACAGGTCATCTTAAAGATCAGGTATTTAATTAAATCTCAAGAAAACATTAGTAGTTTTATGGTAGTTGGAAAGGTAACTCTGACCTCCAGAAGTATCTCTGGGAGAACCACAGCCCTGGGTGTTTTTGTGTTCTGTTTAAGGCTCGTGGTTTCCATTATGCCTTTGCTAGAAAGTCTGGAAAAAATCTACTGCCAAACCCCAAACCTGTGGATGCTCCTGGTGTCCCAGGGCTTTTCCTGCTGCTGCCGTTTCCCACCAGCTCCTCTGCAGCTCTGCTGGTGGGTGGGGAGACACGTGCCAAGAGGGATGTGCTCAGCAAATAGGGGATTTGTCCCCATCCTCCTGTCTGGGGTGGCTTCACCGAAATGTCACACTTGTTCTTTTGATGTCACAGCCTTTGGGCAGCCGTGGGGATGCCGTGAGGCCTTTGTGGCTGGTGGAACAAAACCTGGATGCTTAGCTCTGGCCCCAGCCTGAGGTCCTTCTCTGGTCCTCATGCTCCAGGCTGGCCCTGGGCTGCCTCCCCTGCCCAGAGCCCCCTCCCCGACCCCCGGCTGACCAAACGGGTGAATTCTGAGGAGCTGAAAGAAGGTGGTGCCCATGCTTGGCCCTGCCAGCCTTGTTTCCTCCTGCAGCCACCAGCTGCTGAGGAGCATCGCTGCCTTCCTCTGAGCTCCAGCTCAGCACAGCCAGCCCAGCTCTCGGAGCCAGCACTCTTTTTGGCCGAATTCCTCTCGCCAATCAATACTGGCCACCCGCCGGGCCTCGATCAGCTTGGCATGCCCTTTGCCAATTGTGTCTTTAAATACCAGCCGTGGGGCGGTTTAATAGCCCTTGTTTGAAATGTCAGCTGTGAAAAGCAGCCGCTGGACGTGTTTGAAATGCCTTGACTGCATCAGCTCCTTTGTAGCTGGATGTCTCTTGTCTGCTTCCTGCTTGATAGCATGCTCACAAAGAGCTGAGGATGTTCCCTGAAGCCTTCCTGAGAGATGGTCACCCCTTTTTCTCTCTCTCTCTCTCTCTCTTTCTTCCTTCCTTTCTTCTTTTATTTTTTCTCCCTTTAAAGCTTTTGTTCCGAGGGGGAAAAAAATAAGTTTCCAAAGCGAGACGTTTTCTTGACGTGGGGATGGCTGGCGGTCTGAACTTTCCGTGGTGGGGAGGGGGAGGAAGCCTTGCTCTCACAGCAGGCTGCCTGCGGGCCGGGGCGGCAAGGAGCCCCTGGGTGAGGGGTGTCACCACGGGTGACACAGCGACGGCAGGGGGGCTGCTGGAGAGGCTGAGCTCTTCTCTCTGCAGCCCCCCTCCGAGGGGTCGTGAGCCCAGGGCAGGGTGAGCTCAGGGGGGAAGGTCTGCCCGGCCAGCAGTGGGGCTCAGCTCGGAGCTGGGTGCCTCTCTGTGTTCCCAGTGCTGTCACCTTGCCAGGCTCTCTGAGGCTGGCACGATGAGCTCAGGGGGGGAAGGTCTGCCCGGCCAGCAGAGGGGCTCAGCTCAGAGCTGGGTGCCTCCCTGTGTTCCTGGTGCTGTCAGCTTGCCAGGCTCTCTGAGGCTGGCACGGGGTCCCTCCGCCGCGTGCCGGGAGCTGGGCACCCC
>NW_008615509.1:11068-11634 GCF_000691845.1 Merops nubicus
AGGGACCGAGGTGGGACAATGTCCCTGTCTTGAGTCCAGGGCAAATGGAGCTTCCCCCTATGGAGCCAGTGCTGTGGAGAGCAGCCGTGACCTGACTTGTCAGCAGAGGAGGAGGACTGGGGTCTGCACGGTGGTGGCCCGGGCACCAGGCAGCTCCAAGAGCCGTCCATCAATTCGGGCTTTTTTTTTCCCCCCCTTGGACTAATGACAGTGCTTTTTCCTTTGTTCCATGTCCCGTTTGTCCCTCTCCCCTCACACTCCCGTGTTTCCTGTTTTGTCTCCCCTGAACATCCCTCGGTGACCAGAGGAAGCTGCGCTGGGATATGTGAGGAGACAAAGGCTACCGGCAGCGTTGTGGTTGTGACACTAACGGGGGCGGGGTCCGAGGGCTGGGGGTGGCACTAACCCGGGCTGGGCACCCTGCCCCCAGGGGCCCGCTTCGCTGGGGCTGTGCCGAGCAATCCAGGCTGGGGACACTTCAGAGAGCAGCTCTGGCCAAACCCCCAAGACCGAACCTGCTGCTGTCCCCCCCCCCAGAAAGTACCATGAGGCATTCCACAGAACCG
>NW_008615509.1:11829-14780 GCF_000691845.1 Merops nubicus
CATCTTGGGGTGCAGGGGAGGTGTTCCCAGGCACCCAGGGCTGCTCTCGGGGGTAGGAGCACCCGCTGGCATCTGCAGCAGGGGGTGGGAGCTGGGTGACACCACACCTCACCTGTGGGGACCAGGTGGGATGCTGTGCCATGGACCTGGCAGGGATGGAGAGGAGAGGTGCCCGTGGGAAGCTCGGGGTGGGCTGTGGTGGGCTACGACCCCGGCGGTTCCTCTGGCTTGGGTGACCATGGGTTGTCCCTGGCAGACCCAGCTGGGGCCATGGGTGGGTGTGTGGCTCTGTAGGAGGGTCTGGTCTCTATCCCAGCTAGGAGCAACATCTGCCAAATGCTGCAAGCCCTCGCCCACCGTGTGGGTCTGCATCCCCGGGGCCAGGAGGGGGTTTAGGCAGGGCTGTGCCCCCAGGATCTGTCCCCAGGCCAGGCGTGGCAGGAGGAAAGAAGGGGAGGCTGCAAGAGCAGCTTCTGGGGGCTGCTGGCAGCACAGCCCTGGAGGCACCTGACCCCAGCTGACTAACAGAGCTCGCTCGCTTCACTGACAGCAAGCCTGGGGCCTTGAGGGCTGCTTGTCCCAAAGCAGGGCAGGGGGAGCACGCGGGGCTTGGCCTCAACCCAGGCAGGCTCTGCTGGCCACGGGCGAGCCCGCAGCGGGAGCACAGCCCAGCCCAGCCCAGCCCACCACGCTCCACGTGGCCTCGAGCTCTCTGGGCTCCCAGGAGAGTCCCCTGCGTAGAGGCTTTTTGCTGCAGTGCAGGACCAGAGCTGGCAAAAGCAAGAAGGAGCCCTTAAGTACCCACAGGCCTTGGGAATGTCTCGTTTGGTGTTGGCCGGCCAAGACCAGGAGATGGCTATATGGATGGAGGCCTCAAGTCACCTAACTCTGCCCTCCTCCATTCTTACTCAGTCATCTTCTCTGTCTTCTGCTCTGCTTGTCTGCTTCTGTGTGCACGCGTGCCATTAATCCAGGTTTCTGCTTGGTCTGGAGACTTAAATCACCTGGTGCTTCCGTTTGTTTGCTCTCTTCTCCTCCCCAAAACATCTCTCTGACCGGGAAGCAGCCGCTGGCACGTGTGTGATCTGACGTGTGGCTTTTGGACCCCAGCCCTCCTCCCAGACAGAGTTGCTTGTCCATCTTGCCCAGCCTTTTGGAAGCCAAAGAGATGTGACCTTCATCTCGTTCCTGCTGCTCTCAAAGAGCGAGGTGACTAATGGGGCTCCATTGTGCGCTTCCCCGTGAATGGTGTTCCCTTGATCCCAGAATAGCTCCCAGCCCTATTAGTTATGTGGAGATGAGTCACACAAAGCCAGTCCTGTCCAGCCGGAAAGTCTGGAAGCTGTTCCCAATTTGGCGTGGATCTGACTATCCCTGAATGGGCCAGGTGCTCTCTGAAGTGGTCTCCTTGCAGCCTGACTCTACGCTGATCCGCGTGCCAGCGCCGTGGGCCTGGCTGCCTGGCCCATTCCTGGTGACATGTGCCACTGCTAGGACAGAGGCAACCACCACAGCTCCTCCTCACCTCACGAGTTCAGGACCCACCACCAGATAAGACTCCTGAGCAGGAGAAGGTCTTGATTTTATTTTCCACTGTCTTGCCAACCAGTGGAAACCAAAAGGGGACAACTGACCAGCAGGAAGGGCAGGTCCTCGGGCTGTGAGGTCCCCAGCCCAGCCGTTGCCTGCTGGGTTTGTGGGAACAGGTCCCTTTGCCATCGCAGGGGACAGGGCAGGGCTGGCCACTGGTCCAGCCTGGCTGGATGGCCTTGGTGTGCATTTGCAGTGTGAGATGACATCTGGGAGGATGGCTCCGGCCTTGTGCTGTGCACCAGCCTTGGGAGAACGTTGTCCCGAGACCTTCTTGACCATGTGTTTGGTTTTCAGGGCCGCCCTGGCCTCTGCCCACCAGTGCCACCCTCTTCCTCAGACCCTCAGTGTGCTGAAGAGCACCCCTCAGGTGAGGGGCATGCACACCATCATCAGGTAAAGCCCCTGCTGCGGCCGCTCGGGTGGGAGGGGGCTCAGCTGCCAGCTGGGGTGGGCTCAGCTTTGGGCTCCCAAATCACAGCCTGGTTTGGGTGGGAAGGGACCTTCCAAGGTCATCTAGTGCAACCCCCCTGCAGGGAGCAGGGACATGCCCAACCAGAGCAGGCTGCTCAGAGCCCCAGCAAGCCCAGCAAGACCCCAGGGATGGGCTCTTTCAACAGAAAGTGGATGACAAAGTTGATTCTGTTTCAGCAGGTGGTGCTGCCGGCCAGTCTAAATCTCCCTCTTTGGGTTTCAAACCATCCCCCCCTTGTCCTGTCCCAACAGGCCTTGCTCCAAAGGTGCATGTCTGTCCTCGTGACCTGGGGACATGGGGCAGGGCAGAGGGTGGTGCACCCTCTGTACAGGAGCTGTGCTCCATGGTTTTGCCAACCCTGTGTCTGCTTTTTACCTCCAAACTGCCAGCGCAGTTCCAGGCTCAGCTGGTGAGCCCTGTGCAACCAGGACGCTGAGAGGCAGACAGGGGCAGGGGCTGCCCTCCCCCTCCACTGCCAGCATCTCCTGGGGCACGTTTTGGTCCACAGTTTACGTTGAGCTTTCCATCCCCTCTAGAAACAAGGAGACCAGCAGGGATGAGTTCATTTTCTACTCCAAGAGGCTGATGCGGTTGCTGATCGAGCACGCGCTGTCCCTGCTCCCCTTCCAGGTGGGTCCAGGGCTGGGCTGTGGCCAGGGGGGTGCTGCCCTTCCTCTCCAACCCCTCCAAGGCCACATCAGAGCCCTTGGTGATGCTTCTCACCTGGTTTTTGTAGAGTTGCACAGTCCAGACCCCTCAGGGACAGGACTACGAAGGGAGGACGTACAGTGGGAAACAAGTAAGTGGAAGCAAAATGTACTTAGTGTTCAACCCTGCCCCATGGGGCTACAGTGGAAGCCCTGTGGAGGCTGGGGGGGCACACCTC
>NW_008615509.1:14967-19922 GCF_000691845.1 Merops nubicus
CAACCCTCCAGGGCAAGAAATTGTTCCTCAGGGACAACCTCAACCTCCCCTGGGGCAACTTGAGGCCGTTTCCTCTTGTCCCATCCCTTGTGGGAAGAGCCCGACCTGGCTCCAGGCTCCTGTCAGGAGCTGTGGGGAGCGAGGAGGTCTCCCCAGCAGGGCTGTGTTTCATGCCTGCTGTCACGGGCACGATGCCCTGTGGCCAGGGTTGCCACCAGCAGTGCCACCCTGCCCCCGTTGCCCTCCCACTGCGGGGACAGCCTGGACTGGGGGCGGCACAGCCCGCTCCCGGCAGGGACGTGCTGCGGGGCTCCCCCTTGGCATCTCTGTGCCACGCTGGGGTGCTGTGCCCCCTCCTGCTGCCCGCTGAGCCTGGCTGTGTGTGGCAGATCACCGGGGTGTCCATCCTGCGGGCGGGAGAGACCATGGAGCCGGCGCTGCGGGCGGTCTGCAAGGACGTGCGCATCGGGACCATCCTCATCCAGACCAACTGCAACACGGGCGAGCCGGAGGTACAGCCCAGGGCTGGGCATCTCCTGAGGGCTCTCTGGGGACACAAGGGTTGGGCTTGGCGGGGGGTGAGCGCTCAGAAAGCCTCTGCCTTGAAAGCTGCTGGAGCTTTGCCGGCGTGTTTGTGCACGTGGGGGGTGGTGTGACCTCCAGGGGATCACCAGCCCCTTCTCCAAGCTGACAGCGGGATCCCAGGGAGGGGGGGGAGATGCATGGGAGATCCTTCACCCCAAGAGAAGGGCTGGGGTTGCTCCATTCTCCTGCAGCCTCCAAGCTGATCTCTCTTCCCTCCTGCCCAGCTCCACTACCTGCGGCTGCCGAAGGACATCAGCGAAGACCACGTCATCCTGATGGACTGCACGGTGTCCACGGGGGCAGCAGCCATGATGGCAGTGCGGGTGCTGCTGGTACGGAGCAGGGGTGCTGCAGAGGGCAGGGTTGGCTCCCAGGGGCTGCCCAAAAGTCCAGCTGCAGCCACGCTGAGGGGCCTTGCCCTGAAACTGGGTGTACTGGGCGACGGCACAAGCCGGGGTGACTCTGTAACCAAGCACTGACCAAGTCACCGCTTCGTGGTGTAGGAACTGCATGGATTTAGTTGGGTTCTTGGTCACAGAGAGGAGAAAAAGTGGCTCCAGGGAGGCCCTCGAGTGCTTAGACTGCTGGTTCGTGGAGGCATGGGCCATAACCTACCTTAGAAACCCTTACCCCAAGCTGTCCCTGTGCCTTTCCTGTAGGATCATGATGTCCCAGAAGACAAGATCTTCCTCCTGTCCCTGCTCATGGCTGAGATGGGTGTCCACTCGGTCGCCTATGCCTTCCCTCGGGTGAAGATCATCACCACAGCCGTGGACAAGAAGGTGAACGACCTGTTCCGGATCATCCCCGGCATTGGTGAGTGGCTGGGAATGGAATTGGGGCTTTTCGGTGCCTCCAGCCCCCTCCCCAGCAGAGGTGGAGCCCTGGCTGTCAGCAGCAGCTCAGGTCTGGCCTTACCTTACCTGGGGACTCGCTGCCTCTCCTGGGCCCTGCTGCCACGTGGGTGCTGGGACTGACACGTGCACCCTGGGCGCTGTCAGGCAGCCAAACCTGGCTGGCAGAAGGAGCCAGCCATGTGCCATGAGCCTCCTCCAGCCCCAGATGGAGGAGCTGGGCTGGGGTCGCTGGAGCAGACCTGTGCCCACCTCATTCCCTAAGCTGCCACCTTAAACGAGCTCATCCAAAACAAGCTCACACTGTTCTCCTCACCTCTGCTGTGCCGGGAGACACCCCTGCCAGGAGGTGCTAAAACAGCCTCCGGGCTGCTCCAGTTTCGCTGCTACACGAGTTTTGGAGCCGTTCAAGCCGTCAGATGAACCTGTTCTGGTTCCTGGGCTGGAGGAGAGGTCCCAGGGCTGGCTGCAGAGCTGCTCCCTGACCACCTCTCTCTCCCTCTTTCTCCCCCCAGGGAACTTTGGAGATCGGTACTTCGGGACGGACGCTCCTCCCGACTGGAGCGACGACGAAGATGCTCTTAGCACTTAGCTGGATGTGGAGGTGGCACCAGCGCCAGGCAGCTTCAGCACCGCACCTTATCCCCCCTGTCCAGTGCAGATTTCTCCTTCCTCCTCACCCAGCATAGATATTTTTTTCAAATCTAAGATCTAAGGCATATTTTTTCAAAGAAACACAAATCCTAGTTTGACTTTGTGGACAGTCGCGTGTCCCGGCGTAGAGCGGAGTTAATTTATTTTAATTTAAATATTTGCCTATATAACTTATTGGAGATATTTTATAAAGGAAAAGAATAAATTTTTTCTCTGGTTTTCTTGATTGGAGCCGTTCTTTCTCACTTCCCATGGGTGGCCAGAAGGATTCACAACCTTTCAGGAGTGCTGAGCTGGGAGGGGAGATAGAATCAGAGAGTTGCTTAGGTTGGAGAAGACCTTTAAGATCATCAAGTCCAACTGTTCACTCAGCACAGCCAAGATGCTGTGAGTGGTGATGGGAGGTTGAGACACTGCTCTGGAGGAGCAGGCTGACCCTGCAGCCCTGGAGCTGTTCTTACAGCTCCATCCTTGTGCTGGTTACAGGCAGCTGGTGGCTGTTTCTCTGATGAACACTGAAGCTCTTACACCCCAGGGGAAGTCTGTCCTGCAGGACACACTCACTCTATCTGGTGCTAGCAAGGCAAGGAGGGAGCCCTCACCTCATGGGAGCTGGTGGAGATGGAGAGCACCCTGCAAGGACAGGGTAGCCACCCCTCAGACCAAGATCTGTCTGCAGCAGGGCTGGGAGCAGGAGGATACCCCCTTGCTGGAGCTTAAGAAACACTGAGCCCCTCTTTCAGCTCAGCAGCTGAAGTGCAACACGCCTCACCCAGCCACCAGCTGGCTCGTGCTGGATCAGAGCTGCTCAAGACATGGTGATGGTCTCCAGGAAGCCGTTGGCAGCCCAGCGTAACCTCAACGGAAGGGGAACCAGCCAGTTCCAGGACGAGGATTTAGTCAGAGGGGGCTGTGACCCTGTGGCTGAAACAGAGGCTTTTCCTGTCCTGCATCACCAAGTCCCAGCATGGTGGGGGTTGGAAGGGACCTTTGGGGATCATCTCCTTCAATGCCCCCTGACTCCAGCAGCTCACCCCCAGCAGGGTGCCCAGGGTCACAGCCAGGAGGGTTTGGGATCTCTCCAGAGCAGGAGACTCCACAGCCTCTCTGGGCAGCTGCTCCAGGCTCGGCCACCCCCACAACAAAGAAGTTTCTCCTCCTGCTCAGGTGGCACCTCCTGGGTTCCAGTTGGTGCCCGTTGCCCCTTGTCCTGTCACTGGGCACCACTGAGCAGAGTCTGGCCCCAGCCTCTTGCCCCCACCCTTAAGATATTGATAAGCAGTCAAGTAAGCAATTAATTGACTAAGCACAATTCCAAGTACCACTGCAACATCCTTCTGCTGCAGATAAAGGAGGCAAGAGGAGCAAACCCACCCCTGGGCCGGGTGGTCCTGGCTCAGAGCTGGCTCCAGAGGGGTCAGGCAAGGCAGGCGAGTGCTGCTGACAAGGAGGAGAGCAAGGCCAGGGGGGTGGGGGGTGTTCTACCAAGCCCTTGCCAAAATGGAGAGCTGCCCTGAGTGTGGGCTCAGGTGTGATGAGCCCGAAATAGCCGCTGCTGCTCTGCGGCACCTTGTCTGAATCCTCAGCTAAATTGAAAAGAAGCCACATGCCCGAGTTCCTGCCAGAGCTCGGCGAAAGCCTGAGCCCTCAGCTTGAAAGCCACGCTCCCAACCAGCACTGACACTTGATTAGTGGCTGCTAAAAATAGCTCCTGGCGTAGGTGGAAGGAGAGCTGGTAAGAAGGAGCCCGGCGGGATAGGCAGGCGCTGGGGTTTTGGGCTGGGGCACCAGGTGAACAGCCCTGGGACCAGGGACAGCAGCATGGCCAGGCCCCTGGAGGAGCACGGCTGCTCCCAGAGCCCTTCCTCGGGGCTGCAGCCACCAGCTCAGTGCTGGAGGAGCCTGGTGGCTTCTTTCTAGACCGTGCTCAACCTCATGAATGAATGCCACCGTCATCCTTCCTGCAAAGGGCTCCAGCAGACCTAGTTGGAGCAGTGCTGTTGGCCTCTTTGGTCCTCCAAAGTTGCCCCCAAGTGCTGTTGCCCCCAAGGTCCACCATGAGGGTGAAGATCCCCATGGTGGAGGGGCAGAGCACCTCTTCTCCCCCAGCTTCCTTCATCCCACACACCCAAACTCCTGGAAGCATCCTGGGTGCAGCCTCTCTGTGCCCCTGATAACAGCTCTCAAGGGGTAACATGTGGGAAGTAGCCCAGGGGGACATGTGGCTGGAGAAGCTCTGGGTGCACCATGGCTGTGACCCACCACATTGAGCCCCAGAGGGTGTCCTGCACCCATGGTCCATCCCACGGCCCTGAGGAGCCCGTGATGGGCAGAGACAGCGGCTGTGGGATGCTCAGCCATGGGAAGGGAAGGCAAAAAATAGGGTGTGAAGGGTGTGGGGAGGAGGAGGAGGCATCACCAGAGCCTCAGACTGCCACGACTTGTTTTGCAGCACTTCCAGGCTGCTGAGTGCCACCCACGCACCCAGGCACTCCCCAGCACCACACCCATGGCCGGCGGCTGGCACACCCACGATGGCAGAGTGGAGGGTGGCATGGGCCCCTTTGCCATCACCTGAGGTGCTCCCAGCGTGGAGGAACTTCCCAGAGACATTTGCCTCCAGGGCAACTCTTGCTTTTAACCCAGTACAACCATAATTTTCCTGACAAACAACTGCATTTTTCCTCAGCAGCTCCACGTTTTTCCTCAGCTCTGCTCTTTCTCCTCCTCTCTGCACTTTCTCCCCAGCAGATCCATGTTCTCCCTCAGCAGATCCCCCTTTTCCCTCGGCACATCCACATCCCAGCCCAGCAAACCCAGATTTTCCTGCCACCCAGCCACGTTTTGCCCCAGCAAACCAGG
>NW_008615510.1:0-13126 GCF_000691845.1 Merops nubicus
TATATATATACCGATTTCAAGTGTGGTAGTTTTTCAGGAAAACACACATCTATTTAACAGGTAAAGTCCAAAATGAGGATTATGTATTTTTAATTACATTGCGTTTGCAAGTACAGTACTAGTTTTTATACATGTTTTATTAAATACTTGGTGGATTAAAAAATGCATATAATCCAGCAAAGAAGAACAAAACCCCAGAACTGGCACATAATGATTCTCTAAATCATTATGTAATATAGCAAATTTCTCTCTCACTTGCCCAGTTTCTGACAGCAAATTTCTGTTCCAGGGTGCACAATGACTGTGCTTCAAACAGAAACGTGCTTAATAGCTTTGTAGTTATGGCTTGATCTTAGGAAGTAGAAAATGTAAATTTAATCATCTCCAGCACAAAAAGAAACCTTAACGTGGCCTTTACTTCCTAATCAATTGTCTCAGCCCTTCAAGCTACTATTCAAGGAACAATCAGTTTTCAGAAAATGCCGTTTCCTTCTTCCTGCACTATCAATTTCAGAATCTATCTTCAGCAGAGAAATCTTGGGGGATTGGGCATGGCAGGGTTTGGATGTTTGGTTTGGTTTTCATGGTTTTGTGTAGTGTGGGGGGTTTTTAGTTGGTTGGTTTGGTTTTTTTTATTTATTTTTTTTCTTTAGCTAACCCAAACTATTTAGAAACACAGGCTTTTTCTTAGCTAACACTCAAAGCTCTTCAGGAGCCCATTTCATTCAGTATTTAAGTCTTACCTTGTCCCTCTGTGAGGAACTCTGAATTCTCTAGTAGTACCCAGCTACCTGTGTTTCGGTTACTACAATGCATAAGACGACCTGAAATACACATCAAAGTCTGACCTGGCATAAAACCTAAGCCTACCCCAAAAAATGATGAGCAGCCTACAGTGTTTTTACTTTGTATTAGTTAATTAACATTAAAAGCACATCCTTCTTGTGTGGTTGGGTTGAGTGCATAACCAGTGAGGACTTCATATCTGACAAGATAAAGAGAGCTTGTCTTTAGGAACCGTTGTTGTCTTTAGGAGCAACTACTCCAGAAACTCTGGCATTTTAAGATTTCTATTCAATTTTACTTCTAATCATGACAATATAACAAGTTTAAAGGGAATATGTGTGTTTCAGAAGAAACACACCAGCTGCTCTAAAGTTTAGTCTCATAATTGGCACATCCAGGAACTGAACAAAGTCTGACAATTTGCAGCAAGTACTTTAGTTAAAAATTCTACATCTGCACATTCAATCAAATGAAATAATGATTAATAAAATAAATAATTCTGTAGAATGTATGCTTTTTTTAACACAGTTCAGTTCATTATCTTTCTGACTTAATGTCTGTTCTGGTATCAGAAATGATGCTATAATGGGGCAGTCTTTCCTCATCCATCAAATATGTCAAACTCAACATATTTTTTTTAACTGATGGGACAAAAGGTTCTCAGATAACTGGGAAAAAATGACCAGAGAATCCAAGTCACAGAAATAATAGCAAAATACCTTCCACCTTTCTGCACTGATCATAGAGTATGAGGATTGCTTTCAATGTATCTGGTAGTTAACATTTAGCCTGTTTTCTACATCATCATATAGAGAGCATGAAATGTGATGGAAAGCTGTGCATTTTTTCTTACATATTTCAATAGGAATAGGAAATCAGAAAAATTTAAGTATCTTGAGGAAATATTATCTCTACAGAGAAAAGCTTTTTGGAGGATACATTGATACCTTTATTTCACCAAGTAAGAGATGGTTCATACGTTCACTTCATGTTTTTTAGTTCATGATGACCTTGATATTTTTTCCTCTGCAAATGTGTTAGCCTGTATTAAAAATGATGAATAACCTGATGAAAACACATCGTTAATGGGCTTTGCCTAAAAAGGCAAATAGGGAGTTGAAGAATCTTGTTAAATTTTATAAATACCTATAAAGAATTTAATTTAGAATTAAGCAGGTTTCTTCTTTGGTCATTTGCTTGGCCGGTTTTATTTCTCTCACACTAAGCTGTTAGTTCTTTTTTTATTTAATAGACAGAAATTCAGCTAACCCTGTGGATTTTTATTAGTCTGCCCCTGCATTTCTGTTCACAGAAATGGGAAGATTGTCACAGAATCACAGAAGGGTTGAGGGCAAAAAGGACCTCTGGAGATCACCTGGTCCACCTCATTCTACTGAAGCAGGGCCACCTAGAGCTGGTTGCCCAGGACTATATCCAAAATGAGTTTTGAATATCTCAAAGGATGGAGGCACCACAAATGCCTTGGGCAACTTGTGCCACTGTTTAGTCACCCTCAGAGTAAAAAAGTATTTTCTGATGTCGAGACGGAATGTCCTGTGTTTCAGTTTGTGCTCATTGCCTCTTGTCCTGTCACTGGCCACCACTGAAATTGCCATGGCTCCATCTTCTTTGGAGCATCCTTCAGGTATTTATATACAATGATGAGTTTCTCCTGACCCTCCTCTTCTTTAAGCTAAACAGTGCCAACTGTTTCAGCCTTTCCTCATAGGAGAGGTGCTCCAGTCCATTAATCATCTTAGTGGCCTATTGTTGGACTCTCTCCAGTGTGTCCATCTCTGGCTCATACTGGAGAGCCCGGAACTGGATGCAGTGTTATAGGTGTGTCCTCACCAGTTCTCTAGTAAAGGGGAAGGATCACCTCCCTCAACTTGCTGGCAAAGCTCTGCTTAATACAGCCCAGGAGGCTGTTGGCTTTCTTTGCCAGGAGGGTGCATTGCTCTCTGATGGTCAACTTGTTATCCCTCAGGACCCACATGTTTTTGTCTACCTCCCCAGGGGCAGAGGCAGGACTTTGCCCTTCCCCCTGTTGAACTTCAGGAGGTTCCTGTTTCAGACCATTTCTCCAGCCTGTTGGGGTCCCTCTGGATGGCAGCACAACCCTCTGATGTATCAGCCACTCTTCCCAGTTTTGTGTTATCTGCAGACTTGGTGAGGGTGCACTCTGCCCCACCATCCAGCTCGTTAATGAAGATGTTGAACAGGATTGGACCAGTATTGGCCCGGGGGGTACACTGATGGTTACGGGCATACAACTAGACCTTGTACCACTGATCAGCACCCACTGGGCCCAGCTAGTCAGGCAGTTTTCAATCTACCTCATGTACATTACATACATAATTTAAAAGCTACACAGCTTTTTAGATCTGAAGAGCAAAACAGAGGTACAGAGTTCTCTACTGAAGGCACCACAGAATCAATCAGATCTAAGCAAGTCCTGTATATTAAAACACTGGATTTTTGCACATAGATTCCTAGCGAGTATAAAAAATCAAATTAAAAATACAAAAGTTAAATACTCAACTGCCAGAAATCGGGCAAGTTTGATTGACAGAGCTGAATTCTGCTTCTTCTGCACAAGCCTCATTGCATCATATTGAGACATTCGTGTAGCATCTTCTTTAGTTTGCATATGACAGCACCAACTGGATTTGCGTTTTTGGGACAGAATTAGATTGAACACAACAGTGAAGAGTATTACTTCAGTTCCTAGGACATTTAATTCACCAATGAATGCAACTAGTTCATCTCTGTTAAGTGTATTCTCGATTGAACTTACTTCTGTGCTATCCACGTATGCTCTTTATCAGCAGCTGTATCCAACATGAAGATGGAGTTAAGCAACTGAGAGAAGTAAAATTGTAGTACAAGCTAAAGGCTGCTTTGCTGTTTGCTGTTTGCAGCATCTCAAGAACAGGACTTCAATCCTTAATGAAGCTAGTGTGGGATACCATCTTTTAAATATTTATCTGTTTGCAGCCGTTTGAGGGAATGAGGCGTAAAATCCATGCAACTTTTTCACTCCATACAGAACAAACATAACTGCAGATAGATAATTTTAATTATGAGATATCATTATCCTTCATCTGCCTATTTATGATGACTGAAAAGTATTATATTGCATTTGGGGAAAAGAATCTGATATGATACTTGAAGGTTACTACACTGAAAAACACAGGGGAATATTATTCGTGCAGCTCCTGACAAAGTGTACTGGGAAAGGGAGACTCAAATGAAATTAACCACCTTTTCTGTCTTTTGAATTTAATAAAATTTACAGGCTTTTATATCAAGCTATTAGTTTCAATTTGCCCACTAACTCATGCAGAGAAAGGAAATTTTTTAGATGGTTAAACAACCTTGTCAATTAGATGTTTAATGAATTGAGATGAATTGAGAGACAGACTTAACTGGCATCTGTTGATAAAGAAGTAGCTACTTTTCTTGAAGTTGCAAGGATCACTAATGAGAACTCTCTTAAAACTAATTGAATTTGTTTATTTAAGGCTAAACTGTGACTTGTGGCCCTGTTGTCCTCTGGAAATTAGAGTGAAAATCTGTGAGCATAACTTTAAATTGTGTTGTGTGATGGGCCATGGTAAATCTTTAGTAGGTATATAACACTCCCTAGATTTACATGAGATTGATTTTTTTTTTTTTTTCATTAAAGCATAGCCTGCTTAATGACATCCTTTACTGAGCATGTTTGCTGGGTGAAGGAATGTATGTCTTCTAATGTCAATTGTATAACTGTGTTGTTTAGTGCTTTAAAACATGCTTATTGCTTTTACAGTTTCTCTTTGCTAATCTTGACATTATCTTGTGTGCTTCCTACAGATGTAAATGAATGCGAATCTGAACCCTGCAGGAATGGTGGAATCTGTACAGATCTTGTTGCCAACTATTCCTGTGAATGTCCAGGTGAATTTATGGGAAGAAATTGCCAACAGAGTAAGTATGGCATGTTTTTACATCTCTTCTTTAAAGTACAATAAAACCAATGTTTTATTTTGCAGAAACAAGCATAGTATACTCTAGAAGTCTTTCTCTAGTCTGTAAGTACATAATGCTCAAAATAGGTCTCTTATTCTTTTCAAAACAGAAGGTGTTTAAGAGGCAAAATCTGCCATGCATTCGTGTAAAGCATCTGATGTGGTGGAAACATTTGTGAAATGCAAACTTATTACCTAGGAGTCAAAGAAGAAGGAGTGAATAGTGTAAAGCAGGAAAATACAAGAACTGATTCAGACCAGGGGTTCATCTCACCGAAATTCCTTTCTTCAACAGTAATTTTTAGCAAATATCAACAAGTATAAGAACAGGGAGGAAGCGTATGTTACTGTGTCTAGCCTCTGAAAGTCGGACCACTTGTCTACACGCAAGTCATTAGTGGAGTTCCTCTACAGTTAATAACAGATGTTAGAAGCACAACGTTTTGAAATACTGGAAAGCAAGCCTGTGTGTTTTAGCAGAGCAAAGGATGCTAATATGATGTCGTTGTGGAAAAAGCTAATATAGACTCAAGATAGGTCAAGCCTGGTACCTGAAGGAGAAAAAGGAAAGTAGTTGTATATCAGTATTTGTGGTATTATACACTACACTGAAAATACCTGAAATACTGGAGCCATCCACATTTGAGAAAGGGGGCTTCTAGTTCAAGGAAGATCCACTATGTGTAGCATGAAAAATGAAAAGAAAAAAAACAAATCCAAAAACAGTGTTGTAAGCTGAATACTAAATAAATGAAACCATTACAGAGCTAAAGAGTATGATTCATTTTTCTTCTGTGTTCACACTGTGGCTGCATGGGGAAGAATGGAGAAGAAAACAACATGGAACAATAACCACAAGTGAGAAGCTGGGATTTTTTTTTTAATATTGTTGGTGAATTCCCAGATTTATATAGGCAACAGGCAAAATATTTCAGGTATGCAACATAACTTGTATATAATTCTAGGGAATTCGAAGATTAAAATTTGTGTTGAGATATTTTACAGGTCTAGATGGCGACCTGAAAGAATTTGTAAAAAATGAACATCTATTAAAATCTTCTGTAGAAGTGGCTGACAAATCACTTCATGTATTTCTTTATAAGGTGCAATTGAGTTACCATTTGGAGTTCTATCAGGAATATCATCCATCTCCTCAGAGTTTATCCCTTCTGGTTTTTTGGCTGCACATGAACATTGCATTATAGATCACATAAAATCAATCTCCTGTTTTGCTAGAAGTGGGGTAGTCAGAGCTGTTCCTTGAAGTGACCATTGCATCTTCTGAATCATCATCTGCTATTTCATATTTCTTTTTCTAGCTGTATATGTAATTTTAAGTAAAAATTAACTTTATGTGTGAAGTTGTATATATTATATATTATACTGGATTTGATTTTATGGCTGTATGTGTATATATACACACATACATATTTCTGTTTTGAAGTGCATATTACAGAAATAATACAAAAAAAGTATACAAAAATAGAGATTTTCAGTATATTGAAATAATGAAACAATTCTGGTAATATAAGTAAAGCATTACTGAATTGCAAAACATGCTACCTGCAATCTGTTGTGGGTTATATTTTGGTGATTTACACTTGTAAGCAAGTCATCTAGTCAAATGATCTTTCTGGAGATGCTTCTGTAGAAAAATGCTGACAACCGTGACCCAGGACACCATTGTCTAGTCCATAGAGAAGAATGCTGTTATTTGAAAAGATAATTCTCTTGAGTGTTAAAGAATTGTTATAATTATGATAAGGTTCTATACAACAGACAAATTGCTTTTGTGTAGACATGGAGGACAGTAAGTTTTTTGATGTACTCTGTAGTAACTATAAATATGTCAGCTGCAAAGTCTGCACAGGGTGAGACAGTTGGGATTGTTTAGCCTGGACTTGAGAAGACTTCAGGGAGACCTTATAGCAGCCTTCCAGTACTTAAGAGAGGACCTACAGGAAAGATGGGGTGGGACACTTTATCAGGGAGTATAGGATGAGGGGTAATGGCTTTAACCTGAAAGAAGACAGATTTAGATAAGATATCAGGAAGAAATTCTTTAGTGTGTTGAGGGTGGTGAGACACTGGCACAGGTTGCCCAGGGAAGCTGTGGATGCTCCACCACTGGAGGTGTTCAAGACCAGGGTGGATGTGGCCTTGTGCAACCTGGTCTAGTGGAAGGTGTCCTTGCCCATGGCAGGGGAGTTGGAACTAGGTGACCTTTAGGGTCCTTTGCAACCAGAAAAAAAAAAGAAAAAAAAGCCATTCTGCAATTTCATGATTCTGTGGTATGGAAAATGGGGAGGGGAGGTGACAATGAAGCACAGGAATGTAGTGGTAAAAAGCTTCTTGTTGTACTTTGTCTGGGTAGACACTCGCATATGGAGGTGCCAACCTGATGTCTGTGGGATGGTACCATGGGAGGAGTATGAAATCAGATGTGCTTCGAAGACAGGGGGAAAGTAATATATTACTTAAACAGTAATTAGAAAATGCTACACAATTTTGAATACTTCTTTTACGCCACACATTTTATTCAAGTTATTCAGCTAAGTGTTTGAAGAGCTATCAAAAAATAACAGATAATTAAGGATGGGTGTAATGTTTGTAGTGACTATAAACATTAAACTACAAGAACTATTCAGGAAAGTCATTGCATTCTCCTAGCAGTATAGCATGGTTCACAAACTTACAACATTCCTCTACTTTTGAGCTAGCTTCAGCACGGATATCATTAAATATGAACTTTTCTTTTGCTGCCACCAATATAATTGTGCACTATACTGGTTCCTACAGCTGGGCTTGTAAATATGCTTTTTTTTTTTCATTAGGAGTTTAGTTATGTCATCATACCTATTTATGCAATTAAAAGTAGTAATTACACCTTCTAATTACACCATTAGATTTTTACACGTATTTACAGTAATCATATAATTAAATACTGTTACACTAATTATGTAAATTACTGATCGCTGTCTCAAAATTACCTCACAAAGCTCAAAGATTGCTAATCCACATCACAGAACATATGAAATATCCTAGATAGAGAATAAAAAGGCAAAAATACATCATGCAGCTCATTCTCCTGTCATTGCAGGCTTGTTGTCTAGGATGCATTTTCTCATAGTGTATCTAGTTTGGCATATCCAAAATACCAGTGCTTTGTCACATTACTTTTCAACATGGCTTGTCATGTTACTCATCAACTTGAAGTAGTTTATGTCAGTGTGATTTTCTTAATAGTGCAAAAAGTTTTCTCTCTTTTTTTTAAATTCCACCGTAATGGATTTCTTTTAGTTAATCTATTAAGTAATCCCTTTCCTTTTTATCTCATGTGTAGCACTTTGCAGGCATGAGACAATTGCTGTATTACACCCAGTTCCTGCAAGCCTTGTGGGACACCCACCCCAAATCCTTCTGACTAGTCCCAGGAGCATCTGTTAATAACTAGTGCAGACGAATTGTCTGGAGCAGAGTACTAAAATGGCACTAAAATGCCCAATGAGCATGGATGTGTATTTGGACCATTTTGTTCATCTTCCGACTCTCCTTCTGGTCTGGGTGAGGTTTGGAGTTGTTTTCTAAGGGCTCAGCCATGAAGTAAAGTTCTCAGAAGACAGGAGAGGATCTCCTGGACAGCTGATCTCCTTCACATCCCAGCAATGCTTCTGCTCCTTCAGGGCTGCCTTCTTTTTTTTTTTTTTTAATCTGTCCTTCTCATTTTGAAGCACTGGCTTGATCTCCATTTATTTTTCTGGAGAGACTTGAAAACAGTCTTCTTTCTTACTAGCTGTTGCTATCTTTAGTCATTCAGGCATGAATGATACTTCAACCAGCTGTTTCTCATTGCTGGAATGCACAGGATGTGGCAAAGTCAAAGTAATGTGGAGTGCAAGAGCACTGACAGGTTCAAAACACATTCAGTTCTTCTGGAATAAGCTTATCAACCTATTAAGAGATACTTCACTGAGCATCTGCTCTTTATAAAATTAGCCTGCAGATGTTTAGTAAACACAGAAAGCACCTTTTTCCATCCTCTGAAAGCAAAAGCTAAACTGTATTAATTACATATTACTTTCAAGATTTCTTAAGTCCTTCGTATTTCCTTGGTAAAGCTGCATCTCCTTCTGTTCTTGTTCTCTCTGAACCTATTTCTTTCTTCTGTGCTGAATTCGAGCTATCAGTTATGATTACTTCCATTACAGCTTCCCTTAGTCTTGGAGTCTCTGTAAATAAGTACTGCTTCCAAAACAGATTCTCCTGGGGTTGAAGTTTTTGCTTTCTGGATCAGAAAATATTCTTGCAGGCAACAGCGAGCCACTTTCATCAGTGTCAGACTGTTTGCATTATTCAGTACGAGTCTGTGTTGTTAAAATCTCCCATGAGCAACGTGGATTGTGAATAGCAATAATTTGTGATGAATTCCACAGGTAAGTTTTGATCACTTTTTTTTTTTTTTTTTAAATCTAGCAGATGGTGCTATACACGTTAAAATTTCACCATTGTGCATTTTGGAGCTGTATTTCGCTGATTGCCAAGAGTTGCTGCCTTTAAAGCATATGGCAAACTTTCTCTTGCTTTTTCTTTAAAGCTATAGATCAAATTATTCACTGTAAATATTTTTTACATATGCTCTGGCCCCTTCACCTCCTTTTCTGTGTATTCAACATGCCCATATGTAGGAAGAGTGCATTCAGAGCAAGTGCACCAGTGTAGTTTGCCTGGCATGTCAGAAATCCTGCAAAGCAGTGTACCTTCACATTAGTTTCAGGTTTCCTGTGCTTGATGTTTTAGTACACTAATGTGTTTATATTGCACTTGGTCATCTTCTGCCTTCCTCTCTGAAGAGAGGAAGGGAATCAAAGTGACACTTTTTTTTATTTAAATGAAAATGTCTCTTCTTTCAGTGTCATTTTTACTTAAAAATTGTCTAAAGGTCTGACAGATCTGGGTATAAAGAGACTTTCAAGAGTTCTGCTTGCATGCAGCCTTATACTCCCAGGCTAGATGGTGTCATCCAAAGTGTTCTGATGCATTGTGATTTTAGAATTTTCTTTCTGTCAGCATTGTTCCAAGGAATACAGGAAACTTGCACAATTTTTTAGTGCAGGAGAAATAAACAGTTTCACAGTATTTTCTGAAGAGACTGTATTGCTTCATTTGGTGTCTTGTGTATTTCACTTAGGAGTGCATTTTCAAGGCTGTGTCCTTCTTGGGTCTTCCTTTCTTCAGGAGCTTGTCCTTAGAACTCTTCTGACTGATGAGTCTTGGGTATCTCTGTCTTCCTTGGTTCCAGCTCTTGCCAGCCCTGGCTCATCATGCTTCGGGGCTCAAAAATCCATAAAAACCTTATGCAAAACAAACATCACAGGACAAGGGCATAAAAGAATGCCCAGGCAAAATAATTTATGAAACAGTTAAAAGCTGTATTTACAGAGGAGGAATTTTATGATGGGGTGAAATTTGTCTTCCAAGAGTCTGTGTTTTCAAGATATGGATAGGAATCAGAACATAAGCATGTTTTTAATTTAATAAACCTGGTAACAGGTTTAACCTTGGCATAGGCTTTCTGGTCAATTCAGCTCATGGCAAGGCCCTGTTAAAATTAAGCTGTTAAGCACTGTGTTATTGCTAAATGGTAAACATTATCCCATTTCGACCATATCTCATTTTCAGGTTACCTGCCGGGGAGCCTAGGGTTTAACTCATGAGGTACTGTTTGCACACTTCCAGTTGGGGATATGGTGTGTTTTACAGCTTGTGGTGAGCCACTGTGAAACACTTTAATTAGCAGGAATCAACATGGACTTGAGTTGCCTAAATTACTGATTACTATTAAAGTCTCTCTGAATGAGACTTAGGAGAACCTAACCTTCCCTACAGCTTAAATTATCAGTTGAACTAATTCTGTGATTCCTCCAATATGAAGTTCAGTATTAAGCATATTCTTGATTGTTTTGAGTATGTGACATGCTGGTGTTATATAAAATGTAGCAGATTTCTATAAATCAAAACTAGATAAATGTACTAATTTTTCTTCTGTGTTCTTGAGATTGATCCATAGCTCAAAGTGTCAGTGATTTATGTTGATGTCTGCCAACCTTTCATGTTTAATCAGTTGATTCAGGCTTTCAACTTCCATTAGGAAAAAACAATGAACTATAGAAAAAATTGTTGTCTCTATAAATACAGACTCCTGCATTTAAGTTCAGGCCATTGTGGTCTTACAGAAAAGGAGATACACAATCAGAGGTACAAAAATAATTTACTTTTCTATGTGGGAGTTTCTTTTCCATTTTCATTCATTCAGTGTGTACTGAAAATCCTTTTTAAACACATTAAACCTGAGGGATTTCTAGATGACCTGTAGGTTATGACCGTCATACTATAAAGTAACAACCCCTTGAAAACTTGCTTCAGCTCTTCTTTACCTGTCTTCCTGCTTTTGTAGCTGCTCATTCTGGGCTGCCATTTGCCTTGTTTTGCTAACAAAAACTAACGCAGGCAATAAAAAAGGGAATTAATGAACCAGATGAGTTCTTTGATCCAGTGAACCTCACAGCCACAGAAATACTGGGCTGGTACGAAGGGATGGCAGGTGACAGAGCCTGGGCATGAAATCAAGACTTAACACCAGTTTAAAATGTTAATCAAGCCACCGTCTAATCAAGAGAGTAGAAACTGTTCTTTAATTCATGTTTAAGGCAAGGTTAGGGGTTTATTTTAATTTTTATATATTTCTTCACTTGTTTCTCCTTAAAGATCATAAAATCTAAAGGCTAGAATTCTCAGCTCGTTTCTCAAGGATACAACAAATAAAAATTCAGTAAATATGTACACTCCTGCTTGTCGTTATTTAGATGACAAGTTCAGGCTTTGCATTAAGAAGTTTTTATAGGTACATGTATACACAAATATTACCCTTAGAGAAATTAATTCACTTTTTTCAATGCACACAGGGTAGCTAGCTTGTCATTCATATTAATTCCTTGCTGGTTTAGGGTATAAGGTGTGGTTAATCTCAGACAAAAGGAAGAACGGAACAAAAATTGTGCCAAAAAGAAATGTATCCACTTAACATAAAATGGTAATATTTGATTTATGATCCCCCTAGATTACAGATATATCTCAGAACAGAAAGATATTATAAATACATTTTGAAAGTGCAAGAGAGAAAAGTTCTTCATGTTAGATGTGACTTGAACCCAGGTAATTCAACTCCATCTAGGTAATTTGACATTTTTTAACATGCTCTAAGAATAAAAGCAAATTATTTAAGAGGTTAATTAAATGCTGAAAGACATGCTAAATGTATCAGGCGTAAGGCTGATGCTTTATATAAATTTTTAACTATTGCAGCTAATCACGGACAGTACACAATTTCTATATTTGCATTGGGCAAAACCCATCTTGAATCTCCTGATGAAACTAATGAGGTTTGCTGAGGCTACACTGTTCTGGGAATACTGTCTGGCTAGCATTTATGTGTGGTGTAGTGTAGTGGTATGAAAGTGCAAAGAGGCAGCAAATGTTATAGAAATGACAGAACACATTGTTAGCATTGAAATGTTCTCCCAGGCATTCCAATGACCTAGTGAGAAATATTAATCACACTCTAACATTTCTAATATTGAGTCTTCAAAGAACAAAGCACACTCTGGCTGGTCTGCTGCAGGCCTTCTTTGTCCAGGCATCGTGTGTAAGACGCAAAGACGTGCAAAATTAGGCTCAACAGATCAGAACTATGGTTCTTCCTTTCAACACAATAGGAAAATGAGACTGATCTCTCAGTGTTTGATGTTGAAACAAAGTCCTCAGCCCTATGCCTTTGGGTATGTTTTCATCTTGCTGCAGTTGTACTGTACAGCAATGTCTCCCTTTGAAAATTAATTTCTCAATATCTTACTTTGATTAGGCAGCAGAGGATACAATCTTTACCCAGACACCTGACAGAAACTCATTGTAAAATATTCAGACAAGCCCTTAGGACCCAACAGGCATATTTTACACACTTAATCATCTCCTTCCTACATGTATCACCTGGTGCAATTGTGTTATGTCAATTATTACAGTGTGAACTCTATCCTATGTTCAGGCATCTACAACTTGACTTGGTAGCATCTTATTTGACCTTGAACCACCTTCTTGTGGCAACATTTTTACCACGCTTTCCTATTTAAACCTACTGATGTGATTTTGTCATGAATTGTGTCATTCTTGACTCATGGTGCTCTTCAGTTATCCTCAGTAAAGAGACAGAAAGGTTTTTTTGGGGTTGGAGGTTCCTTGTTCTACGTGTCTTATACCTGTCAGTTCTTCCTGCGGAG
>NW_008615510.1:13157-26993 GCF_000691845.1 Merops nubicus
ATGCAACCCTACCTTTTCAGTAACACAGAATCATAGACATTCCCAAGAAGTAGAGGAGGAAATGTACTTTTCTTATAAATATAATCCACTGTTCCTGTTCTGGAAGAACATTTATGTGCATTTTTATGCATACCAAAGCCAATGACAAGGAATATTTCAGAATTTCTAAGCCTTAAAAGAAAAATTACAGCACATTTTTATTCTCAAAGTAGCTTCTATAGTTCTTAAGTTTGGTGTGGTCAATAATGCACATTCTTTTTTTACATCTTCACAGAAAAGAAAAATAATTTGCAGGGAAGCATTTGGTACTATAAAAGAAATAAAAGCTAGACTGTAGCCAGGAGAAGAAAGCTGAAAACAAATCATTGATTATTATGGCAAAAAAAAAACCAACACCTGTAAAGAATGGAAAAACATCTTCAGTAAAAACACTAATGATCATAAATATATAAAAAGAACAATTTGCAGCTGCAGTAGGCTTAACAAAGTTCCCAACAGCCAAGTCACAGGACTATTTTTTCCATTCAAGATACTAATCCAGTTGGAAAATACCTTATTTCAAGGCTTAATATTTCTAAGTTATAGGCCATTTATTTCAAAAGAGATTAATCATGGAAGGTGGCTTGCCATCTGAGTCAGCCTGCTCTAGTCTGCGGCTGCCTCTTGGTGGACACAGGAATGAGCAATGAGAGGAAGATTGTCATTAGGACTGTACAAACTCCTCATAGTGAAACCACCTCGAGGTTTGCAGTAGGTAACAAAACAGGCACAGGAGCAGAATTACAGGCAGGCATGACATAAACTTTGCAAAAGCTGGGGCTTGAAAGTTGATTCACATTTTGGAGATTCATTTGGAGTTGGAATTTAAGCCAAGCTGTGAAAGATGAAAATTCATGTGAACTAAAGAGAAAATGGAACAAAACATGGTTACATGACCCCTAAATGAACTAAAATCTCCAGGCTCAGTATAGCTCCCACCTGCAGTTTTCAGAAGGAGAAGGAAATGTAATATGTTCAGTGATCAACTTCCCACTGAGGCAAGATTCACAGCTCCTGCTGCTTTGGACAGATGGAGAGTCCAGCAAAGCTCCTGTTCCAGGCACTGATGCAGTGATGTGTAAGATATGTAGAAGGGGAGTGAGTGATGCTAGTAGGCTACCTCTATTTTAGTCCCTGACCACAACCATGCTCATTTGTTGCATTCAATTAGATGATTTGAGAACTTACAAGAAATTCAGAATGTCTCTAGCATCTCATCATTGGTTGTGTTAGAAGGCAAAGCATCATGTCGTTCAGTGCAACTTGGTTTGCTTTCTAGCATAATTTCTTGCAGCATTTCAGGGTTCCGCAGAAAAAAAAAATAGCTGTAAGATCAGAAGCAAGTGGCATGCACCCCTGCGACTTGGAGGATCAGCAGCCACAGTGTTACTTACCTAAGGATGTCACTGCTTCAAAATACATGAGGAGATGAACAGAGGATGAAAAATCTGGTGGCAATACACTACTGAGAAAGAAAGACTTCATGTCTCTCTGTCATGGTGCGTGTAAATCTGGACTGAGAAGGATGCGAGTGAGCTTTTGAAATGAAGTAGAGTTAAAACTTTAAAAATCCACAAGTACCATAAATTTTTTGCCAAGAAAAACGGATGGCATTACTCCTAATTCAAGACCTTTCCCTTTCTATCAGTGATTGTTTTCTAGTATTAATGCTACATGTGGCCAGCTTTTGGTTTGGTGCAGTTACTTAGAAATCTTGTTTACAGAAAAGTAGCATACAAAAATTTTACCCTTTAAAACTGATGGACAGATTAATATCCATTACTGATTGAGCAAAATATGTTTGATAGAGCTCACCCATAAATATGACTTTCCTTTGTTGGCAAATCTGTACCGTCGATGGTAACACTGCATGCCTGCTCTGAAGATCAGTTCCAGTGTGTAGTTTGCAATATTGTATCTATTGTTATTCTAATAATATCAATTCCCATTTATGCTTCTGTTGCTGAAACCTAATTTCATAATTACTCTAGTCCTATTTTTGTGCAATTCACTTTTGCCCATCCATGTTTTCAAATTTCATCCTAGGCGTAGCATAAAAAGTAACCATGTTGTAATTAATTATGTCAAAGTTAGAAAAAAGCAGATATTGGTAGGAAAAATATTCCCTAGTATTCATTTAGCTTTGAAAGGAAAATTGGAATCCTTACATCTGGTGCATGCAAATATAATTCTTTCTTTTTTCTTCAGTGTTTCTAAAGAATGTCCTTTCTCTTCTGCATAACACAAAAAGGTCCATACAGGAAGTTGAATATGGATTTTATTGTGTTTACTGAAACATATTCTTCTTTTTCTTAACTCTTGGACCTTCCACAGTTGTTTTCACAATACCTTCAACTTTTCCATCAGGTGCAAATTTGAGTATTGTGTTGTTTTCATTTTTAGACATAGGAAGTTTTTTTTTCCCTTGATAAAAATTGTTAGGTAGAAAATCCTCAAGAATTAAATTCCTTTCCCAAAGTGCATGATGGAATCTGCTCAGCCTCTTCTCATCTCCACCAAAGGTGGTGTTGGGTCCCTCACCAACTTCTTCTCAGGCAAGGTGGGGCACAAGTTACATGATCTGCTTTAAAAGATGTGCTTTAGTATCAGGCACAAATAAAACTGCTGGAAGCAAAACATGATTTATTAATGAAATGCACTGTGTTTATCCCCTTCACCTAAGAACTTCAATCTCTCTAGCATTAATTGCACATTGATTTAAAGATAGTAAAGACTGAAACACAATTTTTTGGACACTGTTCACTATTACTATTTAGTGGTGGACAGTCCTAGTTTCAAACACCTTAATGTGCTCTAAAAGTAGGGTTCAATTCGGTATGGAAAGCCTATTTGACAGACATCATCTATCCTAGTGACATCTGTGTTACCTTTACTACGTTTGCAGAGTACAAGTAGACCCCAAGGAATTCACCAATACAGATTACTGAGCAGGGAGTTAGAATCATAGAATCATAGAATCATAGAATCCTTTAGGTTGGAAGGGACCTTTAAGATCGTCAAGTCCAACCATTGAGCCAATAGGGCTCTAAAGTCCTCTGCTCAAACAGATCAGAATCTGTCAGGGTTGGAAGGGACCACAAGGGTCACCCAGTTCCAACCCCTCTGCCATGAGCAGGGACACCTCCCACTAGATCAGGCTGCCCAGAGCCTCCTCCAGCCTGGCCTTAAAGACCCCCAGGGATGGGGCCTCAACCACCTCCCTGGGCAACCCATTCCAGGGTCTCACCACTCTCATGGTGAAGAACTCCTTCCTCACATCCAGCCTGAATCTGCCCACTTCCAGCTTTGCCCCATTCCCCCTAGTCCTGTCGTTACCCGATAGCCTAAAAAGTCCCTCCCCAGCTTTCTTGTAGGCCCCCCGAAGATACTGGAAGGCCACAATAAGGTCACCTCGGAGCCTTCTCTTCTCCAGACTGAACAGCCCCAACTCTCTCAGTCTGTCCTCGTAGGAGAGCTGCTCCAGCCCTCAGATCATTCTCGTGGCCCTTCTCTGGACATGAGTATGAATAACCAGTATGAAAAGTTAGGGAAAAGTGTAATTTTTGTGAACAGCAAAAAACTGCACTTTCTTGCAGTGTCAAGAGTGTCCATGTGTAATGAAGAAATGTCTCCTCATGGGAAGCAGAGATGTCATTATGCTGTTGTGTGACCAAAGAAAGGGCCTAAGAAATAGCAGATTCTGATCTCTGATATAATTGGCATCTCCTATGCGTGGTGGAGCACCTTCAGAAGGCAGTGTGAAAGCTGCAGCCCATAATTCCCAGTACACCAGGGGCTGGGCTATGAATAACATGATTTCAGATTTGATCAGATAAGGAAGGAATTTGATTATAAGTAAGTACTAGTCTTGTCCACTTAAACTTTATGACTCCTGAAAGCCATACAGATCTTCAACTCAAGCTGCTTCATTTTCCAACTGCAGTTAATTCTCATTCCTGTTGTTAGGTACAAATGAATGCCTGCTGAAACACACTGTAGTTAAGTGCACACATTCCCACTTATTGTGAGTTTTTGCATTTAGTGCTGAGATTAGGTCCTCTTACACAAGACAAGAAGTTGAGAAACAAATTCCCCTTGCTCTGTCAATCCTACTGCAGTCATTAGCAAATCAGCATTCAGCATTGCAATATTGTGATCCATGTTAAGCCAAAAAGATTTCAAGTCACAAGAAATTTTACAGAGGGTAACTTAGAAAAGAAAGACATCAAGATGTTTCCAGGGTCATGTGTGCTTTTTGAGTGGCACTGATGACACAGGACAAAGAGATAATTGGGAACTTCAACTGAGATATGCAAATTTTCATAACATGTTCTTACAGATTTGTTTGTATGTCATTACAGATAAGTAATAGCATAGTTTAGTGATGATGATACTTTACTGAAGCAAAGGAATCAAACAACTTGGCTGCATCATAATTGAGTCATAATTTTGTTGTGTGCAACTTTATTTGGAAATTTTGAATGCAGACATTGTCAGTGGAGTGTCCTGGTTCTTGCTCAGCCATTAGAGTCGAGCACATCAAGATGAATTTGTAAAGAGAATTGTGCTCATTGATGTATTACTGATGGGTAACTTCCCATTTAACTTTTTCTTTACATAGTCATAAGTGAAACTTGTGGTCAATTTTATCCACAGTAAATGCAAACAATTGATTTATGCTTTATTGATGAAAGGAGATGCTAAAAGATTTGGATTTTGGTGACTGGCTGATGTTCTCTGTTATTTTCAATCTCTTCTCTAAAAAGCTGGAAGGAAAAAGTCACAGCTCTCTAGTGACTCGATTAACTATTTTTATTTTGGAAGAATTTCAGGAAAGGGGATATCGTTTTTTAGTTTGTCAACTTAGAAATACAACTGTTTTCTTGGCAATCCTCTAACAAACATTTCTTTTGTATAATATTAAATTATTTGATAATTAGGTTTCCTACATAATACCAAATGAAGAGCCTATAAACAGCATTAAAAGGAAATGCCTTCTGAAATAGTAGCTTTGTAAAGTCTAGTTTCTGTTCTTAATTGAACTGCTGTACTTATTCATTATGTATGCAATATCTTTTCTGGGCGAGTTGTTTTTAAATAGACTATTTACATGAATAACATAATGGATTCTTAGCTAAATTTCACTACCGTTTTATCGCTCATTTCTTAAGAACATTAAAAAAGCATCATAATGGGTCAGATATTTCAACAATATGTTTGGCTTGCCATCACATCTCTGACAGTGGCAGTGACAAATAGTATTTAGGAAGAGGATGTAGACTTAGGCAGTTTGTTATTTGTTCCCCTCATACTTCTTCCAGGCTTACAGTTCCTGTAGGAATGTTAGAGGGTATACCCCTCGTCGGTCTCCTTAGTATTGTCTGTGGACATTTTGTGCCTAAATTGGTCCAATTTCCTTTTGAACCTGTTGATGGGGTACTTGTTTCTAGAAGGATACAGAAGATAACTACCCCCCGTGCAAAGAAGTACTTTTACATGTGTTAAGCTGATTTCATGTGAATTTCAGTGAGTGCTTCCTATTCTCAGCAATGTAGCTGTGATGAACAGTACTGTATTCATCTCGTCTGTGTTTATGTAATTTAGCCTTTTCCTCTTCAGCTTGAAAAATCCTCATTCTTTATTCCCTTTTCTTATGATACCTGATTTTTATCCTGTAAATAATTTGAACTGCCATTCTTTATACTTAGTTTAGCTCTACATCTTGTTGGGATGCAGAGACCTCAACTGCACATGGTATGTGGTCACACCAGAGTTACATACACCTGTAAAATAATACTCTATGTTTTGTTGTCAATGCTAAATCTTTATTGGATTTTTTTTTTTTTGAATGTCACTGCATTTTGAGCCAATGACTTCAGAGAACTGACAGTGATGACTCTGAGATCTCTATTTGCAGTTAGTTGAAGTGGCCATTTGTAAATTCATTATTGCATAGGCAGATTTTAGTTTTTTTTTTCACAGATGCAGTATCTTCCACTTCTATACACTGAGATTCGTCTGTCACCCTTTTGACTAATCATTCCATTTACTATGTCCTTCTGGAGCTGCTCATCTTTAGTGGCATTTGATCAAGAGAGCTTGGTAGCTTCAAAGTGGACAATTTACCCATTCATACTTTCTTCCAGGTCACTGGTGAGTAAAACTGACTCCGGCAATGAGCATTGGGATCCAACTGCTGACCTATCATCCTGAAAAGCCACTTCCTGTTCTTTAATTAGCCTTCTGTCTATAGCAGGGCCTTTTCCCCACTCCCTGGCCAAGAGCCTTTCATATTGAACTTTATCAAATGCTTTCTGAAAATCCAAATGTGCTGTTTCAACTGTATTTCCTTCATCCCTACATATATTGTCATCATTAAAGAACTTCATCAGGTGAGGCAAGACTGACATTTATAGAAGTTATGTAGACTTTTTTCCAATAGATTTTCTTTATCCAGGTACTTAGTGATCTTAATTGTAGACTTAGTAGCTTACAAGATGTTGAAGTAGGCTCACCTCCCTGCAGTTCCCACGGTGGATGCCAGAGCTGTTTTGTGTAGATGGGAGTGGAGCATTGATCTATCAGCACAGCTCTGTAGTCCCTAAATCTAGCTTTTTCATCTAGGTACAATTCCTAAGAATACTGTCCTGAAATCACATTACTGCTGGAAATAACAAGTCGTTATTAGATGCCAGAAGAACTCTAAAATCCTTTTGCTTCCATTCTTTAAATCTGCAGACTACCTAAGAGTCACCTAACTTTATTTTCAGCCTGTGCCTTCAGCACACATCTTATAGAGAAAGTAAAGGCCAAAAGTGAGTTTTACAACCTTACTATAAAAGTATGAAGAGAGTATTTGGTAATGGAAGCGCACGATAGTCACTTAGCAGTAATGGCACTGTTGAGTAGAAAGTAACATCCAATTTCTTTGTATTTTATTCGTTCTGATAGCCGTTGCTTCCACACATGAACCGTGTTGACCAGTGTCATAACAGAATAATGTGCTGCTGTTGGCTGGGATGCTACATCAGCCTAAAAAGCATTTAATCACTTTGGACACATCAGCAAATAGGTAGCAATTCTTCCCATTACTGTCTGAAAAGCTGTCTTCTGTTGCATGGAACGTAACTAATCACTTCATTTTCATGTCACCTCCTAAAGACTTGAAGCTTAACACAGGAGCATTTGAAAAGTTTGCTTGTCTGAAAATGTCTGTGTGCTCATTAGCTGCTACTGATGCAAACTGGTGAAGATGTTGCCTTTGACAGATAGTATTTTATGTGAAGGCATGAAACAAGATTAATCATATTCTTCACCTCAGCGCTGCAGTGCCACACTGGCTACTAACATATTTGGAATCACACTTAAGAAAGCAGAGTAACAATACCTAAAACGTTAATAGGACAAGAAAATATATTTTGTTCTTCTTCAAATCTGTGAAACAAATGTATAGAACTAAATGCCTTCTGTTAATCAGATTTCAGAGCTGATTAGCTCTATAAACTTATCAGGGCTGGGCAAAAATATGCTATTGCTTTGTGTAGGTAGGAGTCACCTGGAAGCTATAAAACCTGTTACATTTGATTTTTATCTATTAATAGATAAAAAATACCTGAAATAATCAGTAACATTTTATGTTCTCCAAGTCTTCTGAAGTGCAGGATAAAATGAGAGTTTTTAAGTTCTGTTTTGTGGTTCCTTTTTGCATTGCAATGGGCTAGAAAGAGAAACACATGATCTGTTACCTTGTCTTAGTGGAAGTGCTGATTAAATTCCTTCAAAGGGAACGAAAACATTGATTTGGTCTTGCCTGTAGGATTAGTCTTCAGAACAGCAATTACAGGAGTTACTACAGCTGAGTTACTCAATATCACTCAGATCAGAACATTGGATTGTGGAAAAAAACACTTGAGATACATGGAGTAGGCAAAAAAATTTGATTAGCTGCAGAATGATTGAAGTAGCCAATAGCTAAAATGTGCAAAGTTGAGCATATGGTCTGCAAGCTGGGTGTCCCCTGCGTTGTGCTCACCAGCAATCTTCAGGCTCCAGTCCATACAGTGAGAGGTTGAATAGCTCACGCCCAAAGCACTCAAGCTAGAGATTTTCAGTGAACCTTTGATTAGCAAAGACAAATTTACAGTGAATGTGGATGCAGTGCTGTGCCATCCCTTTGGGGCAATGGTGTTTTTGATATTCATGTTACAGATCTGAATAGTTTTAAAATGTAAAAAGTCAGTGTTCCAAACACAGCTCTTGTACCACTTGGAATTCATTCCAAGTGAGAATCTGCCTCTGCGTGGGAGGGATCAGAGAGGGCTTAGGCTTTGCTCGTGTTTAAAAGGCATGTTTTAAGACATGACATAAGAAGCAACAGCTGATACTAGGGGGGAAGAAAAACCTGTCATGAGCTCAAGTGCAGATGAGATGGCAGTAAGAATGTGCTTGACAAAAAAAAGAGGAGGTCAATACATTAAAAGAATGGGTCTGTAGGAATATGCCTCCTGTGTCTGTGTAATCTCCAGCTGTACTGCTATGGTACAGTGCAATCAGTGCTCTTGGACTACTGAAGCCAAGCCATGAGACAATTAAATGGATAATGAGCTATGTGACTGCCCTTCACAATACCTCCACACAATATGTTTCCTTCATGCATGTATCACTGAAGTAAACTGAATGTACAAAGCTAAGCAGAGTACTTTCAGTAAATTAAAGTTTCAGCTCTTCTTCAGTCTGCCGTAGTGCATATTTGGGCTGCACACATATGCAAAGACAACATCTGGAAAAGGAGGTCTCCTTAGGCCTCTATCTTCTCCTGGAAATTAAGATTTAATTCCTACAATTATAAATTCTTCTACTTTGTACAATGTACTTATTAGTCATATAGCTAACGGCAAAAATTTGATCTGATATAAGGAAACAGAATTTTTGTATGTCAGGTCTCATTCTAACAGATTATGACTGATTGGGACTGAAATGTATTCATACTTTATCAAAACAGTTGGGGCTGCATATACATATGTATAAAGTGTTCTACTTATAAATGTCTCCCAAGAAGGAAAAAAAATGCTAATGAAAAAATTATTTATTATTATTATTATTTCATGTAGCACTCTATAATACTGATTAACATTGATCTAAAAAGAACCTGGAGTTGGAACTATCTGGAATAAGACCATCACAGAATGGTTGAGGCTGTTATGGTCCTGTGGAGGTCATTTAGTTCCACCTCGCTGCTCAAGCTGGGCCACCAAGAGCCAGTGGCTCAGGACTATGTTCACTCAAATTGTTACTGTCTCTGTAGATGGGCCTCCACAACCTCACTGGCCAGCAGTGTTTGGCTATTCTCACAGTAAAAAATAACAAAACCTAAGACTGAACCCAAAACTTTTTTCTTGTGTTCAGATGGAATTTCCTGTGTTTTAATTTGTTCCCATTGCCTTTTGTCCTGCCAGTGGGTACCACTGAGGAAAGTCTAGCTCCTTTGTGTTCATTCCTTCCCATCAGACATTTATACCATTTATACATATTTATAAGGCTCCCCTGAGCCTTCTCTTCTGCAGGCTGAGCAGTCTTGGCTCTCTCAGCATCTCCTTGTAGGCCTTATGCTTCAGTTCCTTAGTCACCACGGCCCTGCACTGGACTCACTTCAGGAAGTCCATGTCTTTTTAACAGTGGGGAGCCCAGAACTGGACACAGCACTCCAGATTTGACTCTCCAGTGCTGAGCAGAGGGGAAGGATCACCTGCCTTGAACTTCTGGCAATGCACAAACCAAAAGCAGAGCTGTTGACCTTCTTTTCTCATGGTCAGCTTGTCCAGTAGAGCTCCTTTATCCTTTTCTGCCAGGCTGCTTTCCAGCTAGTTGGCTCCCAGAATGTACTTGTGCATAGAACTGTTCATCCCCAGGGGCAGGGCTTTGCACTTCCCCTTGTTGAACCTGATGAATGTCCCCTTCAGCCCATTTCTCCATCCTGTTGAGGCAGCACACCCATTTGGTGTGTCGACTACTCCTCCCAGTTTTGTACCATCTGCCAGCTTGCTGAGGGTGTGCTCTCTCCCATTGTCATTAATGAAGACCTGGAACACTGTTTGCCCTTTTATTGACCCCTGTGATGCTCCACCAGTGACATCAGATGTAATACAGATAGACTGAGGAGTCAATTGATATTTCTACAGCAATAGCTTTCTGAGATTTTATGTGGATATTTCAGCTCAAACCACTTGATAATTCCAATTCCAAAGCCACATCAACCTTTTCATGATCAACTTTTTCAGGAGAAATATCAAAGTCTGGAAAATTCTTTATTTGCTGTTAAGTTCACCTCTTCCTTGGCATCTGTTTTTAAAAGACCTTTACCCATTAAGCCAAAGTATGTGAACTGTCCAGGAAGTCTGGCTTTGCAGAAAAATACATCATCATGTATTTTTAAAGTAGCATCTTTTCAGTGTTTTTAAAATTGGTCAGATTCCTTTCACTTAATTTTAGCATTTTAAAACCTAGGCACTAAGTTGAAGATCGTATTCTAGGCTTGTTCCTTGTTCAGTAGATGCAGAAAGATTATTGCATTTGTGTGAACACTTTCTTAATTGGTACTGGAATAATGGAAATCATGGTGTAGAGTTGCCTCTTTAGTCCCACAGATATCAGAAAAAGCCTAAGCAGCTAGTTCAGGGCAGATATGTGACTTTTATATGGCTGAAGCTGAGTCACGTGGCTTGCATCACTGATGCTTGTTTTCTTTGGTTAACTATTTCTTGATATAAACGCTTCAGAGTAATGTCCTTTTTTATGGTGAAAAGAATGTTGATAAGGAAAAATAGGGGAATATATAGAAAGAAAAAAAGCCTGTGTGTGGATTTGTGTTTAAAATACACCATGGAGTCACAAGTAAATCTCATTGTACTACAGCACTGTAGTAATGAAAGACTTCTTTTACTGCACATATGCAAAGATAACTTTCTCAATGTTCAGTCTGATTTATTTTTTTTTCCATCCTAGTAAAAGCCCATGACCTTTAAATTAATTCTGTATTTTTAACAGGGCTTCAAGCCCTGATTCTTGAAGCTACTTTACATGAATATAAGGTTATACGTACATCAAATGGCTTCCAGGAACAAGTTCTAAATGCTGATATCTAAATTTCCAGTTATTAAAAAGCTAGATGTGTTATAGAAGAAGATGGAAACAGCTTAGAGACCATAAGAACTGCGATTTCTATGTAGTCATATTTAAATAGCAGTCGTTTGCATGCAGTTTCTGTTCAGTACTGTGGGTATAGCTCATATTTAGCATACCACTTCAGCAGTATATTGTAGGATATTACCATCTTTTTACTTTTTTTCTGAAGAACATGTATTCCATTGCAATGTAGAATTCATATTAGTGCCGCTAGTAGTTTTTAAACAATTTCAATGAATACATCTTGTAACAAGTAATATTGCCATTTCTAGGAACAGTTGCTGTTATTATGGGGAAAAATAAAAACAAAACCAAAAACAAAACCCAAACAGCTACCAAACCACAAAGACAGAACAGAATGTCTCTAGGCAGCAAAATGAGATTTGCCACTTGAAAAGTACAGACTCCTGGCAAATGAACATTCTCATTGTCAGGCTGGCTTGCAGGAATGATAATTACAATGATGTTCTAATCCCACTGATTTCCATTGTAGGCCTGCTAGAAAAATGCAAATTGTTTTTTTAGTGTAACTATATCTTGTCTTTCCAGTTTTGTTTCCAAGAGAAGCTTTGGGTTTTCTTCAAAGCTGCTTTTTTGAACAGGCTGGTTTTGAGAAGAAGCAATCATTAGGCACTTGGGTACATATGTCACAAGCAGTGTTCAAATTATCAGTATTCAGTTAGCACTTTAAAAAGAAAAAAAAAGGTAGTATCAACATCTGGCTCCTGTAACTAATTCAGAGTATCAGGTAGAACATCAGAACAGTCAGCTAGCTGATCAGAATCCAGGCATTTCACCTCTCCTGGTAGGATTTAACAAAAGCTATAAAGGAAATCTGTGAGATTTCCCATTCAGTTAGCACCTCTGAAAGTATCATTCCCCCTAGCCAGCACAGCTGTGAGTGTGTGTGTGCATCAGCAGATCACAGCAGTTGAGAGGCACAGCGTGAACCTTCCAAGTCATGAACCCCATTTTGCAGCACTGGTATGAATATTCTTCAGCTTGCACTTTTTTTTTTTTCCCTGGGAGTGATGACAGTTCCTGGAAATTGTAATATTACCAGTTTAAGATATATTCATCCACTCTGTTTAAAATTTGGTAGTTTGTTGGTCCGAATGTCCTGTGCCAGAAAAGAACATATCCTTTGGAATTAAGTTAGGGAGGAGAGAGGACATACTAAAGTATAATGCATTTGCCTTATAGTTGAAGGTTTTTTTTCTGTGTTGCATGCTCCATAGGAAAGAAAAGAAATAACCCAAATTACTCCAAACTGCATGTCAGTAAAGACAGATGAATGTAAATATAAAATCAAAGAGCTCTGAAAGAACTTATCTGTAGCTATCCTGAAATCTGGCTGAACTTCTGCAGAGTACTCATTAGCAAATTTCCTAACACAGCTGGAAAGCGGTTGAGTTTTCTTTTATTCTTTGAGGAAGTATTTCTACTAACACTCAAGGAGGGGAGAAGTGCACAGATTGCACAGAGTTCAGCAGCAGTAAATAATAAAGATTATTTTTAAATCCAACTGTGTTCCTAATTTCATTTCTACATACCTAAATTATGCTTAAATGGTAAATGGGCTGTACTCTGTGCCACAAACTTTTACAATGGCTAGAAGTAAAGGGGGTAATTAATAGATCCACAGCTGCAGAAATCTCCTCTGCCCACAGCTGCCCAAGTGCAGATGCACCAAAAATTCTTGGGATTGGTAAATAGAACTTGGAATCACGTATCTTTTCATTTCATTGCAACCTAAGACAATTATAATCATCAATTATTGTTATGTGGCTGTTAGGAGCTATGGTTTCTGTGCCTGCTATTCCTTAAGTGTGTAAGTATGACCATGTGTCTACTATTTTATAATGCAACTTGAAAGCTCTTATGAATTTAACTTCCATAATATGAATGTAGGTTAGTTCTTGTGAGAGGGTTTTTTAGTATCACTCCATAATTTCTGTTTTATTCCAATCAATTTTAGTAGTGTTTAAGTGCCTATCATTTATGTAAAATGGTTAAAGTCGTTACTCAACTATGGTAGAAATATTTTATCACAGTGCCAGCTAGAAAGGTAAAAATGCTATTTCTATACAAGAGCTCAGTAGAGCTGAGAAACTAAACTCCATAGTGCAATACAACTTAATTCTTTTTAAAATAAAAAAGAAATTCATAATTGCTGCTTGAAAACAAAATAAAGGTAATGTATATCATTGAATTGTTGAATGCTGTAATGAATAATGGTATAAAATCAAAGGAAGAGCTTTGTATTAATGATGCTTGTCCTTTCTAAAATCACTGTGGAGTGATAGGGGTTTTCTGCTGTGGCTGTAAGTTGGCCATGTGGTGCATCACAGTCACAGCTGAGCTGATCCTTCTTCTGTTTTCTAAACTCTCCCTGGATTTTGAGTTGTGCCTTCAGTTAGTCTGATAACCCATACAGCAAGGACAGCTGTACTCTTTCACACTTTCTGCTACTCTGTGTGCTTGGTGTACTTGTGGTTATTTGGCATCCCCAGGTAGAAAAGCAAATAGGAGAAGAGACAGATAAACTAAAGGCTGTTTTAAGGAGAGGATGTTGTTGTCCATACTCGTAGACTCAGGGCAAGAAATAATAAATGG
>NW_008615511.1:0-19451 GCF_000691845.1 Merops nubicus
AATAATAATAATAATAATAAAATATAGGAGAATCAGCTTCTTGGTCACCTTGGCAAGAGCCTCGTTCAGGATCAGTGGGAAGGTCAGAAAAAGTTGCACATTCCTCTCTGCAACAGAAAAGCCATATCCTGATGTATGTACACGTGTGCGTCTGTCTAGGTCATGTGATTCTGTTCAAAAATGTTCCTCAAGGGAGCTTTTTTTCTTTTATTTTTTTTTTTCCTTTATTTCCTTGCTTTAAGAAAAAAAAAAAAGAAACCCTTCCTCTGTCGGATTCCACAGTGTTGTAATTGTACTGAGCTCCAAACTGTTCCAATTTCCCCAGACCACTTAGCTACGGTATATTGCAATAAAATTACTACTTGTATTTGCAGACCTTCTTTTTGTGTAATTTTATTTCCCTCCTCCCTTAATATATATGACTTGAACAAATGTTGATAAGAAAAATAAAGCCTATGGAAAAAAAGAAAAAAACTTTTAGTACATAAGGCCCTTTTTAAAAATATAGTGTCAAATGACATATTGTACATTTCTTCAAAGTCCAATAAACATGTCATAAAATTTAAGTGTAATGCCCATAAGAGCTATTTTTAAATATTTTAAACCTGTGTAATAAAGGAATAAATGTAATAGATTTTTTTTTTCAATAAATCAAGTTTACTGTTTCCACCTAAACCGACTTCTTGAAGTTGATTGCAGCTGATTTCCCCACGACCCCTCTGCTCAGTGGAGCCCGAAGAGTTCATCAGAGGAGCAAGTGCTTAAAGGTAATATACTCTAAAATAATCAACCAAACCCATTAAAGAGAGAACTTCCAGGTCTGGAATCTCTTTAGTCTCAGTCAGAAACTCTTAATTGACCCAACAGTGTGAAAATGCAACGTGGGGAATTCAGTGGCTGGGATCTGGAGGAGAAGATCAGGTGGCCACCAGCTCTTCACCTTCTGAACCCCAGCAGGAGGGACACCTGAGGAGTCTCTGCTTGGCACCACAGCCTTTGCTCTACCCCATCATCTCACCCCAAGATGAGTTCAGCAAGTTCTGCAGTTTCTTGGTGAGCTCCTCAACCCCCAAACTCCTCTCTTGGCCACTGCTGCATGGATGTGCTGGGGGAAGCAATGCTGGGGACACGTTGCTCATCCTCTCCTCTTTACCTCTTGTGGGTATCACTCCAGGGATGTGCAAGAAGATGATGGCTCCTCTGGAAACCCCTGTAAGAAGCTACACACATCTACCTGCCAACTGCTGCTGGATTTGCATCACTCTGCTTCACAGGAGCTTCTTGCAAAGATGATTCGGTTGCTGCTGCTGGTTTGGAGGTTCCAGAAGATGCCCACACCTCAAAATAACATCCTGATTTGCAACACAGCAGGTATGTGCAGTGTGAATGGGCAAATCTGGGCACAAACCCACCTCTCTGCACAAAGCTTTGCAATGACCGTGCCAAGTTGGGTGTTTCATCAGCCTTTCCCCTTCATCCTTTGGCAGCAATTAAGTGGTAGATCTCAGATTAAGAGGGATGTTCATATAAGGAGCTAAAGTAAGTATTGTAATTAGGTTACAGGAGTAGTTCTGGGAAATCTTGAGGTATTATGGCCAAATTTTCATCCAAATGGACCCCAGAAATGCAGAGGTACCATAGCTGGAGGAAGAAGGTAGGGAGAAAATAGCCTGAGTTGCTTAGACCTGGCTAGGAAGATTTAACTTGGACCCTCCTGGTGCTTCAAGGTGACACTCACCTCACCCATGCTGACGTGCTGGTTGTGATTTGTGCTGGATCATTGCTGGTTGCAGCAGACACTTCCAGCAAAAGCTTCAGGGTCTCACTGCCTAGAGGAACTTTAAGCTGCCAGTAGGAAAAAGCAGAGATCTGAGCAAAGATTTGACTGTTTCTGGTGCTGGCAGATGCAGAAGCCAGGCCATATTTTTCACTTATTTTCATATAACAGAAAGTTCATGGCTTGGTGCTAGAGCTACAATGCAGTAACTCTGCCAGGCAAAAGACAGAGGGTCATTTTTGGAAGATCCAAAGTAGAAAGCAGCAGATTGTTAACACAGCATGAGCACCCAAGACAGCTCAGTTTTGCTCCAAGGATGGGGTGAGGATGAGCCTGGTCAGCTCAAGCTCCCACACAGCCCAGGGGCTTTGCCCCAGCTCAGCAGCTGCCTCCCAGTCTCAGGGATGCTGCACAAGGGCAGGGGCAGCAGCTCGAGCCTTGGGATGCAGCAGGGAGAGCATGAGGATGGAGCTCAGCCCCCACTGCAGCCCTGGGGGGAGCAGAGCAGCACCCACCCCCAGTACCACTCAGGGGGTGAGGGTTAACCCAGCACAGCTCAGCCCAGTTGAGGTTCCAACAGCCTTTAAAAGCAGCTGAGCCAGGCTGGGCAGGGCCAGGGGTATCTGCAGGGCTCCCAGCATCTGCTTTGCTCTGCTTGTGGCTTTTTTTTCTAACAGGCAGGGGCTTAACTAGGCTGGGACTGATTCACTTCTGTGTATTAAGAAAGAAGGTGCAACCTGAAGAGTTTTTTTCTCATCCAGGCTCCTGTGCTGAGCCAGGCACGAGGAGCTGTAGGTTTGCTTCCCAATTTCCTGAGGTCAAGCATGAACTGCTGTGTGATTTGCTTCCTGCCTGTAAAATGGGCATTATTCCTTCTGGGTTTATTTGTTAGCCCTGTTCTGGAGGAAGGGCCCAGGTCCTCGTGCTTGCTCTGTGTCTGTTGGCTCCCTCCTGTTGTCTTGTCCCTTGGCTTGCTTCAGCTGGTGGAGCAGCAGCTGTCCCTAAACCAGCACATCTCTCTGTGGTTTCTCAGAGCAGGCAGCAGGGCAGAGAAAAGAGCCTTTAGCACCAGCTCAGCCACATATCAGCCACCTGAGACTCCCCTGGGAGGTGATGGGTGGCACAGGAGGCCACAGCCTCACGCACCCAGGGCTGGCACAGGCTGAGGTGCTGGTGCAGGTGCCTCCTGGGCAGGGCTGTGTGGGAGGAGGCTGGGATGGAGCCAGGGGCTCCCAGCACAGGCTGTGATCACACCCTGCCTGAGCCCTGCAAGACACGACAGCTTTGGTTGGGCTGCACCCTGCTCTGTTGTTATCAGCTCTCTAAGCCACGCTCCTCCCAGCTCCCTAAATACTCTTTGCACGAGGCTGGTAAAAATAAAAATGGCTAAAAAGGAGGTGTTGGCTAGGCTTAAATTTAGAGACCAGATCCTGGGGGTTTCTTCCCTGTAGTCTAGGTGAGTTTGGGCAAACAACCTAGAAAAAAAACCTGTGAATGGGTGTTTTATACAAAGCATTAGGCTTTCTAAGTGTGACTAAAGTGCTCCTGGAAAGGGAGAAGCAGCAAGACAAAGTGGGAGGCACTAATGAGAAGGGGAGAGGAGTATGCCTTAGCATGAAGAGAGCATGTAAAGGTAGAGGAAGGGTTGCACAGCGTGCAAGGCAAGCTAGAGCTGTTCTCATTGTTCAGCTGCTTTTTGTCCAGCATCTTCTCCCTAGCTGGGCTTGGTTTGACTTGGTTTTTTTATTAATATCTCAATCAAAAGACTAGAACTGTTTTGATCCAGAGCTCTGGGGGAAATAAAAAAAAAGATCCCAACAAATTTCCATGACTTTCTGTAAGAAAGAGCAAGTGAGCTGGAGATGCCTCCTGACAGTTCACCACCACCTGTAAATTAAGCTGCAGAGTCTCCAGCAAAAGCTAATACAGTGTAAGTCAAATGTCTCCCCTCTCTTTTACCACCTTGCACAGGGGCTGTGGCACTGCAAATTCCCTGCTCTGGCTCTCCTGCCAGCCAGGCACACCCTCAGGCAGCCAATTTCCAGATGATTTTGGTATATTTTTAACATGGGTGATCTGAGCAGGACGAGTCACATCAGGCTGATCCTTGTGCCCCTTGGCACCACAAGCCTGGTGTCCCTCTGCACGAGCACCACGTCCCCCCCTCCACCAGGGCTGGGGTGAAGGCTGGAGCCTGCAGCAGCACCCATGCCAGGGACCTTCACCCACAGCACGGCTGGAAACTCTCAGTGATGTCCCAGCTTGCCACAGCACTGGGAATTTTTGGTGCCAGGGCTGTGGGCTGCCCTTGCCTCTGCAATACTCAGCGATCCTGGCAGTGCTGTGCGACCTGATCCCTTCTCTCCAGAGGAAAGTTGTGTGTCCCTGATCCAGGGCAGCCTGTGCACAGGCTCTGCCCAGCTCTGCAGTGGGTGATGGGGCAGGATCTGGTTCCTGCAGCCTCCTGGGCTGAATCTGAGCTCGTCTGATGCAGCCTCCTCATCTGCTCTCCTTGCTCCACTTTCTCCTCTTGCTTTGCTGTGCTGCATAGTGTGACAGCAGCAGGTGGGAAGCAATGTTTTATCATAATTACCCATAAATCATCGTGTCACTGCAGATTTTTCCTTCCTTTTGGTTTTCTTTCCATATATTTTTCTTCCTTTCAGGTAAGAGCAACCTTTGAAGCCAACCTGGGCTGATGTTCTCCACATCTGTCGGCCGCTGTTCGACCAGCGCTGCTCTCCTGCCATTGTGCAATGGTCTAAAACCACAGAGCTTGAATGTTTTTCAAGGCATCTGGTTTAATCCAAGCTCTGGTTTCAGCCAGAAGGTCCTACTGACACTACAGATCACAGAAGTGCAGATTCGTGACTTGAGCAACGACAGGAATACCCAAAGCTTGAATCCCAGCCCTGGCATTCGGTGCTTACAGCCAGGTACCTGGATGTGCTTCCCCCTGGGCTGGTCTCCTCTTCTTCAGAGGAGCAGGATGCTGTGCTGCAATTAGCAGCCAACTGGGGCTTGTCACTGCAAAATCAGCAGTGTTGAGCTCTGGTCCACCAGGATTATCCTGCAAAAGCACCACGGAGCAATCCTTTGTACAGATACAGCTTTGGAAGTAATTTACTTTTCACTCAGCCCTCCCTCGGTGCTTCCCTCCCCTCTCACAGCCAGGAGAGCTTCAGGGCCAGCACCTTCTCTGGGTGCAGAATCAACCTGCTGGATTTGGGACTCTCACTGGGATTTCCCCAGGTCGTGGCACTGAAATCAGGTTTTAACCTGCAGGGGAATGTTAATGCTCTGTAGTTTTTTATGTCAGGCACCTATTGTCATATCATTTATTCCTTGTAACTCTTCTGGCTGCAGAGTTTTTCCATCCTGGGGCATCATGGCAGCAAAGTGATTTTTCTCCAGAGGCAGAGACTCCGTAGTTCAGACAGACCCTGAATGTTTCCACCTTCCCAGCAAACAAAACTCAGCCCCTTATGCTTCTGTTTAATGGTTTTGCTCACACAGCCCAGAGCAAAAATAAACACCCTGAAGAAATCAAAGGCGTGAAAACCCTACAGAAGAGGCTGTTGTTCTCCTTCAGAGGGAAGGCAAGACGCTTGTTTTTTGAGAGATGCAGAAGGAGGAGAGCTCTGAAGCACTAAAATTACATCTTGTAAGGCACGGGCTGGCAGGCTGGGAGGCACCCCTGGAATGGCTGCAGACGTGCCAGCTTCGGGCCCTGCCTTGGGACTGCACGTTCTCCTTCTGCCTAATTATTAATATGTTAATTTGACAACGAGATGTTCTCCATCACTGAAAATTTTCGGCGCCACGCTTGGCTTTGTTTCAGCTGCTCCAGAGCTTGGGAAATGTTCTGGGTTTTCTCCCTTTCCTTGGCACGGGTAGGACCTGGGGACCTTTACTTGAGCTCCCCAAGGTTCTCAAGTGAGTTAGTGCTGTCAAGTGGGCATCATGTGGGTGCTGACTGCCAGCCTGAGCCTGGGGACATCCCCAAGCCATGGTCCCAGCCCTGCAAAAAGGAGATGCTGGGCTGCAGCCCCAGGAGTGGGGACTGCTGTGGTTGGATCATCACCTGGGGACCCAGAGGGAAAAGCTGCACTAACTGTGTCTGTTGATGTGCAGAGCTTCACCTGGGTGGCTGATCCAGGACCATGACCTGCTGCTGTGGTCCCTCCACCATGGGTGGTCTCCTCCTCACATATACCTGTGCTGAAGAGTTTGCTGTCTTTGGGATTGAAATGATAATTCACATCCAAATGTCTGCAGGGGGCTCCTGGAAAGAAGCCTGGGTTGGAGAAGTTCCTCCCTTCAGCCCCTCCTCAAAAGCTGAAGCATCTCCACTGAAGGTCAGACCCCAGCCTGGAGTTCTTGCTGCTACCACCATCATGCTGAATTTCAGGAGAAACCAGGAGCAACCCCCAGCAAAAAAAAACCTGTCCTTCTTTAAGGTTTTCCTTTCAAGCAGGTTGATCAGAGACCCTGTTGAAACAGAAATCAAAAAGCTGCCAGACTTGAAACGTTAATTAAGATACACAACAGGGAGAGAGGGGGAGAAGGAAGGAGGGGAGCCTTTATTCATGAATTATCTGCTCTAAGAGGAAACATTTGTGAATTCAAAATGCATCTATCATTTTGGTGGCGAATGAAAGAAATTGAATCAAACTACACAGGAAGTTTGCACATCACCGTGGATTTAATTTTCCAACTTGCACTGGGCAAAGATTAACCTTGCTGAAGGGCATCAGTGGAGTGGGAGGGATAGGGAGAGATTAATCCCTGCTATAAGTTTCTTCAGGAGGAAATACTAAGCAGTATTAAATATTTATTGTATATAAACACCTTCTTTCTGCCCCCCCTCCTCCCCATGCCCTGCTTTCTTCCCTGCTTTGCATTTCAGTTGTTTCTTCTGCCAGATTCTGTCTGCCCAGCAAAGCAGCAATCCTGGTTCACAAAGGGAGAGTATGAGGTGGGGTTTATTTCTCCTGTTTAAGGAGAAAAGGTATGAGGAATAATTCATTTGCCACCTTGATTTTTTTCACTCCCTCCCCTTTAAAGATTGATATCGTTGCACTTAAAGGGGGGAAAATCAAGTTGTGCTGATCTATGAGCAGACACTATTTATTCTCATAGTCTCATCTGCAATTTGTTCGGCATCTTTGGAATTAAAATCCCTTTGCAATCTCCCCAGCTAGCTGAAAATATGCTGTTTCCCTCCTCTTCATTCTCAGATGTCTTCTCCCCTTGATCAGGGCACAATCTTATCCATGATGTGATTCTGCTTTGCATTCAGACGGTTGTGGAAGTTTTGGACCATAAATAATGTGCCTCTGCAAGCTTGGGCAGAATTATTCTGAGGGTTTTTTTTTTTTCCCCCCTCTTCTTCTTTCTTTTCCTTTTCTCTTTCCATTTCTATCTTTCTTTCTTCAGATCTTGGAATGGGTGATAAATTAATCATTTCTTCCCCCTTAGCAACCGCCAACGTACAATATGGAGCTGACTGCTTCACACCTGTGATTTAGACTTAGAGGTGACCCTGCAAGTGGCAAAACAAGAGCCTGTCTCATGGATCCCCTGCTGCCTGGGAGGAACAAACCAGCCCAGCTCAGAAACATGGCTCAGCACATCAGTCCTGGAAAGCAGCTGAGCATCCTGGTGTCCCTCTTTTGTCCCCAGCACCCAGAGTGGGGACAGCCTGGCCAGCTGAGTCCAGGCCTGAGTGCATTTCTGGAGCAGATGAAGGCTGGTTTCCACTTTTTGCCAGGGATTAAGGTGGTTTGTAGGTGTATTTTCTACTTGGCAAGAGGGTGGGACTTGGGCTGGCATGTATCTGCCAGGTCCTGCCCCAGTTGCCCAGATGTGATCAGCAAGGCTGGTTCCCTGCAAGGCACTGATTGTTTTTATTTCTAATATGAGACAGAAAGCAGTGGAGGGTGGGTAGAGATGAGCCATCCAGTGGGTGGCACAGGGCCCTGGTGGCCAGAAACCACCCATGGAAGACTGAGCTGCCCCTTACACCTTCTGTGCTCTGGATAACCACTGCCTGTTATCCAGGGGCACCAGTCAACAGAGGCAGGAGCATCCTCAGGCCACCAGTTACACTTGTGTCACTTTGCTTTGCTGAAGGATCACAGAATCACAGGTTGGCAGAGGACCTCTGGAGATCATCTTGTCCCACCCCCCCTGCTAAAGCAGGTTTGCCTAGAGCAGATTGCCCAGGGTCACAGCCAGGCAGGTTTTCAATCTCTTTGGAGAAGACTCTACAGCATCTCTGGGCAGCCTGCTCCAGGCTCAGGCATCCTCCCAGGAAAGAAAAGCAGAGTAAGTGGGCTCAGTATCCTGGACCCAAACTCTGGATTAGCCCAAACCCATTCTGGGCACTGCAGTATGTGACCTGCCAGGACACTGCACATGGCAAGGACAGAGCTGCAGGGTCTGGTGTGTGTTGGTGCTTTTTAACTCACTCAGAAGGAGAGCCCGGGTGGCTCCAGCTGAGTAGGGGAATCAGGACCCCCTTAATCTTCTTGCAGGAGGCTGCCCAGCACAGGCATTGCTCCAGAGCTGGTGATGTGTGGTCGTGGAGGAGCCTCATCCTCCTCCTGCTGCTCTGAAGCCTTCATTGTGGTGCCCAGGGAAGGGCTGGTGAAGACTTGCAGACCCCATCACGACACATTTTCCTATTGCCCAGTGGATCCCACCCTTTAATTCCCAGTACAAATAACAATTTGTGACTAAAAGGAAATCCACCTGAAAAGTCTGTCCCAGGGAGTCCTTATCCACTTGAAAAAAAAGCTTTTCTGGGGCTGATCCAACCCCCTGCTCCTGGCTGGGTTTCTATTTATTTTTTAAAAGTGAAAGATTTCATCTAGTTTTGTTTCTAAATTTCTGGAGACCTAATCGGATTGGCAAGCAGAGAAAGGAGCTTTCAAGAGAAACAGCTGCTGAATAGCAGATAGGATATAAAGCTGGGTGTGTAATCCAAGCTTTACCCACAGCCTTATTAAGATCTAGATGTTTTATTGCAGGCATATATCTGGCTGGATTTCATATTAAGTTTTGTGATTTCTCCCTTTTTCCCCCCCCTCTCCTTCCCAACATTTTTTTTTTTCCTTCATATAATTTGCTGCCTTTTGCTGGAGGAAAGAGTCTCATTTAACTGGTACACGTGTTGCACTGAGCAACATCCTCAATTTAAATGGAAATTCTATCAATAACAAATGCACTATCTCTCCTCGCCGGGGAAAGGGCTTAGAAATATCATTCAGAGGTAAAAAAATAAACCCCAGAGCTCGAACCCATCAGTACAAGAACAGCCACAGTCCTCTTGCAGAGGCCAATTGCAGATAATAAACTGCCCATTTGTTTGCAGCCAAGATGGTGTAAATTATCTGGAGGAAATACGAGTTCAGTAATCAAGCCTGAAAAATAAAATGAAGGTGGGGGAAAGTAGGAATCTCATTATATAGTTACTATTATCGTTTATTGCAACAGCTCTGGAAGCCTCTGGTTGAAAATCAGGGCCAATGCATGGACAAGGAAATGGGGGGAGAAGCTGCAGGAACAAGCCTGAGTCTGCAGCAGATGTGAGTAACCACTTCACCCCTTCCAACAGCACCAGGGGAGAGGATGGTGTGACCCAGCCATGGGGGCACAAGGAGTTTTCAGGTGGATAAAAGGACTGAATGTATAGTTGGGTCCCAGCCTGTCACCCTCTCCAAGCCTTCAGCTTTTTCTCCCTGTTTTCTTTTCTCACAATTCATCCATTCTATTTCCAGCCTGACCATATATTTCTTGGGTTAGAGGTTTTTCTGTATCATGGAGTGCTATGGAAGCCTTGTAGTGCATCCCAAATATAGTAAAAGCCTTATTGTAACTAATAATGACAAATGAAAAGAGGTTTAAATACATTTATCCTTTTTCTTGTGGGGAAGAAGGAGAAAACTTAAGATAAAATATTCCATTTTCCTTCCAGCGTATAAAATCCCAGAAATGGCTCTTTTCTGGATGAGAAACTTTTCAAAATGAGAAACTTTGCCAGATGTCCATATTGTTAAAAAGCCATTTTCTCCTGAAAGAGATGCTTTGAGGAAAATTTTTCAGCCAGCTGTAAAAATAAATCATTGAGTATTGCTTCCTTTGACTGATGAGATTTATAGGCACTGTATAGATGATTTATAGAGGATTGCATAAAGATGTTTTCTTGACTGCATTCAATAAAGCCAGTCTGGGATGTCTCCCCAGCTGGTGAAGAGCACCATGCTCTCTAGATGCCAGCAGCACCACGTCCCATTGTCCCTGGTGAGGATCTGATCTGGGGGCTTCTAATATTTTGGTTTTACTTGTTAATTTACTGCTGCCCAGCCCACTGGCTCCTGGTGGTCCCCAGCCCCGTTGGCTGGGCCAGAGGAGCCCAGGCTGCATCTCCCACCTGAGACAGGCTCTGCTTTGCATGGACCTGCTGCAGGGTGAGTTTCTCCTGGAATTGGTACCTAGAGGTGAGAGGGCTCCAGCTCCCCCCCAAAAAATGGTAAAAAGCTCCTAATCCCTATCCAGATTTGGGGTTTAGCTGATTTTCTAAATGTGTCGAGATTCATTTATCACTTTGATGGATCCTCTGCCCATATGTTTAAATACCAAAGAAATGCAGCCTTGCAAATATCTGCTCACCCGGGATGAATAATTTTGGTTGACAGGCAATCAAGAAAAGATTAGTGTTTTCCTTAACACCAACAACTCCAAGGCACTTGGTGAGAAATTTCCATGTCCCTCCTTTCTGCAGAGCTGCGTGGGGGTCTCACAATTCGCTGCTGCTGCTGCTAGTGGGGGTTTTGCCCCATCAACTTGGTCCCAAAGTGTTTGCAGCCCCCTAAAACCTTCCTCAGAAATAACACAAGCAGATCCTTCCACCTCGTGCCATAAATCACAGCAGGAAAAATGAAATTCCAGGAGCTTACAAGAGCCACCAGGCTGGGGCCGAGGCTGAATTCATCACTCCCGTGGCACGTCCAGAGCTTAAGTTTCAGCTTAGCACTTCACAGTTGGTTTTGCATGCAGAGGATGTTTCTGAGCCTGTGGCAATGGTGGTGGTGAGGAGAAATCACACTCACTGCTCTGCACTGCCTGCCCAGGCTGGCTCTGCTGCAGGAAAGGCTGGAGGAGACACCAGTGTGGAATAAAAGCCTTTAAGGAGAGAAGGAATCTATTATATCCAAAGCTCTTTTTCTCCAAGACTGAGGAGAGGTGTCCTCTGCCTTAGCACACATCCTTGGTCAGGAACTGGAGTCTTTCCTATGAAATACTGTATGAGAGAACTACGTTTTCATTCATTAAATAGAGTTCTGGAGAAAGGGAAGGAACGTTTCTTGAGAAGCACAAGAGCAGCAAAAGCTCCTTAACACCTTTAGTTCCTGTGTAGCATCTGCTGATATTTTATTTTTGGCATCTATAAAGCCTCTATTATCCCCGCTGAGTTTTTACCCAGTCATGTTTGCTTATGGAAAAACTAAAAGCCACCAAACAATAAATAAATGCCAGTGACACACTAAAATAAGTAAAGAAGCAGATTCTCCTGAGAGGGAGCTGGGCCTGGAGCTGCAGAGGGCTGGGTTGCCTTGTGGGCAGGATCCCAGTGACTGCTGGGGGGGTCTTCAGCCCCCAAAAGTGGTTTTCAGAGGAACCTATTTCTTATGCTAAATCTAATGACTGTGTCAGCTGGAAGAACCTCACACACCCATCCTCCCTGCCCCCTGGGCAGCCCTTTTCACTGAACCAAAGAAGTGGGTGATTTTCCAGGGTGGAGGAACGATGAAAGGTTAACATATTATTAAAAACTTCATTAATATGCTAATGATCAAGAAGCTTCAGCTAAAAGTCATTTCTAACTGATTGCCTCTTCCCCCACACCTTTCCCCCTGTGTGTGCATACCCCAGCACAGGGCTAAATGACTTTTCCATCATCTCCCCACGCTTTCTGGAACAATTTCCTCTGGTTGAAGCTCCAGTGCTGCAGATGAGGCCATCACCCACTACCCTGGAGGAGTCTCTCCCCAAGGACCATGCAAGGACCTGACCCAGCTCCTTTCCTGGGCATCCAGACCGGGGGGGGGGGCAGTGGGGTCTGTGCCCCTGGGGTGCAGCCCATGATGGGGTGGGTGGCTTCTGGAGGATGTTCCTGCATAGCTTTGCCCATGCTTGGCTGGCACAGATGGAGAGATGGACAGATTGTCACGCTGTGGAACTGTTTCTCCTCCCCGCCGTGACTCACGGCCAGGTCCATCTGTCCTCTCTGGTGAGCTTCCGCCCCACGGCGATGTCACCAGCACCAGCAGCACTCACTTCCCACCAAAAAAACAAAATGAAATATTCCTTTGGAGGTGTGCCACCAGCAGGAGGTTTGGCAAGCCCCAAACCAGGCTGCCCAGGGCAGCGGTGGAGTCCCCCATCCCTGGAGGGGTTTAAAAACCATGGAGATGTGGTGCTGAGGGACATGGGGCAGCGGGGAGCTGGCTGTGCTGGGACAATGGTTGGACTTGATGATCTGAAAGGTCTCTTCCAACCCAAACGATTCTGTGGGGCTGATATTTTAGGGCTTCACTAGGGCATGTAGTTCTCTCTGTCTTCTGCTCGAAGGGGCTCTCTTGTTACTGGAGTTGGATGCTGCTGACTCATTTATTCCGTTGCTTTCAGGCTGGCTATATATATTTTGGCACTAAGGAGTGGTGGAGGAAAGGGAAAGGAAGCAGGAGGAGAGAGCATTACAGCACTCAGCTCCGTGCCCAGCTTGAGCTCTGCAGCGGTGGCTTACCCATGAAATGATATCCCATAAATATCAATATGTTTTCAAGGTTTCTCACACACTGGAGCTTGTCATGGCTCCAGCTCCAGGGAAACTGGCACAGGCAGAAGTGGGTATTTCCAGGGAATGGATCTCCTGCCCATCTCCACAGAGGGGAAGAGAAATTAGGGGCTTTTTGCCCTCCTCTTTCTTCAACGTGCCCCATGTCTCCTCCAAACCATCACACCTATATCTCAGTCCCCTTTCCTCCCTGTTCATCTTCATCAGCTCCCCACTGCTTTTCAATTCTTCACTGAAATATTTCTCTGGCTCCCAAGCCTTGCACACTAAATTATTCTATTCCTCTGTATTATTTACCAACGTGACACTCCCAAGTGTGGTCTCTATAAAACAAGGGTATGGAAACCTTGTGGAATTGATTAAAAAGGGAATACATTCTTTTTGGCATCAGCATCACGTACTGGAGTTTATTTGCCACCTCCTCAGGCAGATGGGACCAAACACTTTCAGAAGCTGCTTCCTTCCCCTGCTGGACTGAGGGACTCCAGTTTAAGGGTATACCTGGAACTGGTGGCTTTATCCTTAGATAAATTAAGAGAAAGGACCTGAATCACACGTTTAGATTGAAATGTTCAAAGGGCTTTAGGCACCTGTAAGATCTCACCCTCTGGCACCATCCACCAGCTCCTCATCTGCTGGTGAGTCTCAGGGCTGGGGCCACCGAAATGTCATCCTGGGAAGCTGAAATAGCCAAAATAAAGACTTGGGTTTGATGGCTTTGATGCATCTGGCCATGAAAACAAGCCTAAAGCCACGACCAGGACTCTGCAGGTGCCTACCCCAATGTCTATGGCCCATAGTATGTCCTTGCTAAGTGCTGGCAGTCAGGTGAATTTAAAAAGTCAATCAATAGGCTCAAAAAAGTGCATGTTATGGGTCTGTTACCTGACCTAATGCTCAGTGGTGATCACTAACAGAGTTGTTGACCTGATAGTTTGCTGCTATAAGACTTCTGAAAATGCCAGGTGGGTGTTCATAAATCATAGAGTCCCACACATTTCTCTTTCTGGAGTCAGAGCACTGCTGTGGCTGTGTAAATCACCGTGTACAGAGCTTTTATTGGATGCTATAAATCTCACAGCTCTCCCTATTTTTTTTTTTCCCTTTCATCTTTAATAATTAAAGTCCAAACTGAGAAGGAGAAAGATTAAAACCCTTTGCAAACTCTGTGGTTTTTTTTTGGGGGGGTATTTCTGGAGGGGTTGGAGTGCTCAGGGGGTGGAAGCCTGAGATTAACAGACTAGAGGGCAGGGAGAGACTGGTCAGACCTCCCATGCATAAATGGATTTATTCCTCTTTGAAGCTGAGCTGTTCATTTACAAATCAGCCAGTCTTGATTTTAAAATCCAGAAGGCTCCACCACAAATATTGGAGCACTGCTGCTGTTGTTATTCGTCTTCTCCTTTAAAAATGCAGCTTTTATTCCTAGTCAGGAGTAAAAATACTAAAGGATTGCTTAGGAGGAGACCCAGAAGTCTTGCTGTCAGAATATTCACATCATGTACAACACAAAAGAAAAGAAACTTGGTGGTTTGGGTTTTTTTTCATGGAGCCTCTTTCCAAATTAGAATGAATGAGATGATGATAAGGCTATAAGAAAAAGGTATTGAAAGAACAGTCCAAGTTGTTTCAGAAATAAGTCTCAGGGGGGGCAAAGTAGTCATAAAAATTAAGCCAATTAGGTCGAATGTGGGTTGTTTTTCCCCTTCATGAAGATGCACACAGAGGTAGATAATTAAGGCCAGTACAGATGTAAGGATTAGTACTCCTGGCTGTGAAGCCCACGGTTTTAATTAGTCACTGGGTCCTTCTGCAGGGCCACGTTAATAGACAAGGGTGTGGTGACCTTTCCTTTTCTTTTTCACTGGGTTCATTGCAGCCCTGCTTATTGCCCTGGAGCATTACAGCTTGGTGCTTGCAGCTCCTTGAGAGGCAAAAGGGAAGCCACAGCCATGGGCCACCCCAAAGGCACATCAAGCACCTCATCCAAAACCAAGCAGTCCTTGGTTTCCACCTTCCTGTGGGCATCTCCTGTGCATCCCCAGCTCCTTGGAGCAGGGTGGTGAGAAACAGAGCAGCTAAAACGGGACAGTCTCCAAAGAGGCAAAGGGATGGTGGTGTTGGTGCCTGCTGGCATGTAGGGATCCTCCTTTCTAAGGTGTCTGCTCAAATTGCTGTGAAAGCCACTGAGATGCAGGCTTTTAATACACATGGGTGCTCGTGGAAGTGTCCCCCTGCCTGCCTGACTTCCCTTGTGCTCTGCCTACAGGCAAACATTGACTTCTCCTTTCCCTTATCTACCTTTCTAGCATTTCCCTGTTATCTTCAGCCTCTTTTAAGAAAACTACAGTGAGATTTCTTAAGGAAATCTCAAGAAAGCAAAGGCATCTTTAAAGCACTGATAATTTCTGCGCCTTGTCTTGCCCTGCACGAGCAGATTCCCCACGAGCACTTCAAAATACCAACAGGACTTCTAAAAAATCTAAACTTTCTGGATGCATTACAGTCCATGCCTGGTGGCTGAGCTGTATCTGCCATCACAGCATCATCCCCAACACCAGTGACAGGACAAAACCTGAACACACAGGAGGGAATGAACATTTACCGTGCCCAGGGCACTGCTACAGGTAGGTGGAAATGGGACAGGGATTTCAGATTCAGTAAAGGGGAGAAGCTCAAGATGCTTTTCCAGAGGTTTATTTCAAAAGGATTGACATGGCTGACAGCAGAGTGCAAGATCCAGTGAAGTTCTTGCTGTCTGGTAAAGCACAGAGGAGAAACTCAGTCCCAAACCTAAAGAGGACTCTTCTTAGCACCAACTCTCAGCCAAGTCTCATATATGGGAAAAAAAACCCAACTTGTGTTCTTCTTAAGTGATTTAGATGGAGAGGTGAGTGCAGCTGAGGGTCTGGAGCTTCCCAGCTCGGGATGGCCCTGCTGCTAAGGTGGGCATGAGGATGGTTTGGCACAGGGAGACTGGCTTTGTGCTGCTGGCCCAGCCAGCCCCAGCATTGCACCCTCCCTTCTCACCTCCAGCTCTGTTTCCCAGGATCCAGGGGGGCAGGAGGGGCATGCAGCCAGTGCTCCCCTTCCACACAAACCTCCCGAAGGTGTCCGTGGGGAGGAAGCTTTCCCTGCTTCAGGAAAAATCTGTTTCAAGAGTTGCATATAGATTTGTGCACGTGTGTGTTTGGAATAACCTGCCTGTTTAGCAAACCATTCATCTCCCGGGTTTATTGATGCACAAAGATTATTTGCAGGGCTTTGAAATGAAAGGATCTGTTTCATCCCCTTTATAACTGTGTCAGTATCTGCACCAGGAGGGAGTAAATCAGCTGGACTGATGTTGTGAGGTCTCTGCTATTACACCAGGGCAGAACTCACGTAAATGAGAGCAGACTCCAGTCCAATCCTGGCAGTAAATGAACTGCAGCAGCAAAAGGGAGTTTAATGGATGTGTACTGCAGCTTAATGGATACGTACAGCTCTTGTTTTATTGCTGGGTTTTAGGAGAATAGCAACCATTTAATTGACTTTGATAGAAGAGGGTCTCTTTAGCACTGTAGTCTAGGGCAAAACTGATCATGAATATAATTAAGATGTTTATTTCCAACATGGATTTGTTTTTTCTCACTGTGCCTCCTGCCTTGGAGATTTTGCTGCCTGCAGAAGGGTGTTGGTGTTGGCCTGCTCCTCGTTTTGCCATTGGAAAGAGGAGATCCCTTCACCCCTCATTCTGTTTATTCCAGCCCCAACAACCCAAGGATGCTACAGCCAAAACTTTGTGGGCTCCATGCTTTTGTCTCGAGCACAACCAGCATTGACAGTGCAGAGGCTTGTGGGGAGCACCGAGGGGTGGGGTGAGAAGACTTGCTGATGGTTCCCCAGGGCTCTGCAATGAGCATCCCAGGCTGCTCTCCCTCCTCCCAGGGCCACCATGAGCCCATGGCATGTGCACCCCCTGGTCTTCCATGGCCTCAACTGCCACCTGGCCATAACAAATACATCCCCCCTCTCTTGTTCCCCAGGATGACATCCTCTGGCTGCTTTCCTCTCGTGTTTCTGTTGAAGGGATTTGGAGGTACAGGGTCGTGCAATGACTGTGTAGGTGGCTGCCAACAGCTACAGGAAGCAAATCAAAGGCTCCATCTCCTCCTGCAAACCCCCAGGCTGCCAGCCCCAGCCTGGGGAGGTTGAATCCACCTTGCTCAGCACCATATGGAAGCAGAAATGTCGAGCTTCCCACCAGGCAGGTGTGGGAAGACCAGCCCATGGAGGATCTAACGAGCACTGCAGGCAGGGGTTGATGTCCTGAGCCTTTGACAGGTTCTACCAAGCTGCAGCTTCAGAAATGCCACCACGTTTCTGCCCTCCCTAGAGAAGCTGGCCCAGAACTCCTGGTCCTGCTCAACAGGGGGAAGGAAGAGTGACCTGTGGACTCTGCTGATCAGCCAATGGTGGCTTCTCTCCCTCCAAGAGATTTCATGGCACTTTTCCCACAAGCAGATGACACTATTATGGTGGCAACCACCCTTTTTTAGATGGCTCCCATCATTTAAAACGGGCACCTTCCTTTTCCCTCTGAGCAGAGAAACTGTTCTGCTGTGGCTGGTTACAAAGAGCCTTTCACATCTGTGCAGGGCCATCCCTTCAGATTCCTCTCCTAACAAAACTAAAATAAAAATGAATGCATAAATATGGGACAATTATCACTCAATTAATTCCAGTCCTGTCACCATAACATTCTGTTTGACCTTATTCAGTGTTACTTGATCTTCAGCTCTTTAATATTTCAGGTGACCTTTTGGGCTGGAAGGATGCTGCTGTTTCTCACTAGTATTCATGAGTCAACTTGGTGCATCAAGTCACAGCAGTGGACCCAAGCTCATTTATCATTCCATTTAAGGTGTCAGCAGAGCCATTATTCAAATGACTGGCCACACATGTCATCAATCTTTAATGAAACAATAATTGCACCTTCCACTCCACAAGACCTCTGCCTTTCTTAAAGGTGTCTCATATATTAATTATTGAAAACAATTGTGTTTTACCAGCAATAAGTTATGTTTCACCAATTGTCATCTTTGGAGAGGATTTTAATTGGGAAATTTATGGCCCTCTCTTTCACTAAGGGAGGGGTAAACAGCAGCTTCTGTTCCTCTTTCTCTCACCTCAGCATTTCTTGTGCTTCTTGTAGGTTTTTGCACCTTATCAGGAACAGGATCACAGGATCAATGGGCTGCTGGGCAACAAGAGGTACCACATCTACAGGCCACTCTGAGGTGACACTGGGGAGCACCCCTGTAAGTGGTGATGGTCATGGCTAAGCCATGAAAAACCCCAGACAACATTTCCAGGGGGAGAGACCTCAGGGCTCCCTGTGTCTTGTTGCCTTTTGAAAAATATTCAGATTTGCATTTTTTACCAAGATTTGAGAGGGTTAATTCTGAGGCACATGCTAGGAAACCAGCCTTGCCCCAGGTGAGGCTCCTGAGTGCTTTTGCCCCATAAAAATCCAGCAGCTGGTGAGGTTTTTTTTGTCCTTGCCAAGTGAGAAGGGCTCAGAAGCAGCTCACCTTGTGTGTGTGTCTCCTTTGAAGTCAAGTCAAGGTAAGCCAGAAGACTTAGTGCTGGCAGTGTGTAAAAATGGAAAAAAATCTTATCAAGATTTAGGTGCTTTTATTTTTTTTTTTAATTAGGGCAGTAGTATTTTTTTAATGAACGTGAAAAATTCCTGTGATTTTTATAGAACCTAAAGTACTTTTTGTCTCAAGAAGATTCATGAGGGAGATTTAACTGGCTGCAGTGTGCTTGGTTTGGGGGTAAATTGCTTGGAGATGGAGCCCCATTTTTCAAAGTGAGAGCAGGGGCTCTGTGGCAAGTGCTGTTGTTGGTCCTGCTGCAGCCTCTGTGGATTTTAGAACTAGCAGCAGGCTGCTGGTCCTGCTATAGCAACAGAGAAGTTAATATTGAGAAAATTCCTATTATTAGTCTCTTCACTTTGTCAGTACTGTGTTATTTTACTTGTGTATTTCCTTCACCTTGCTTGCAACCTTTCAGTAGCAATTCCAGTTGGGCTTTTTTTGTCTTCTCTGGCTTTATTCCTGAAATTACTCTTGGAAAGGACTATTGCACTGGCCTGGTACCCTGAGCTGTTTGCACTGATATCCCAGTGGAGGAGGTGAGCTGGCGGGGAGGAGAAAATGAACAGTTCTATTTATGCAGCAAGTCTAATGATGGTGGAGCAAGGTAAATATGCTAACAAAGAACCTCTGTTTGCTGAGGCTGTGACAAGGCTGTATCTTGGAGAAGGATCTCTTGTGTTGTCAGGTGTCTCTCCCATCCTTCTTGACTCTCCCTGTGCTGCATTAATGCAGCTCATGTGTTATATAAAGAAATAGTGCTGGGTGAAGCACCCCATTGAGCAGGGACAGCTTTGTGCACAGGGCTGAATACATTGGGTTGGTTTGGTTTGACTCCCAAGCAGTTTTTATGTGATTCCATTCTTCCCTGGTTCAAGGTTTCCCTGTGCTGAATTATATGAGCTCTATGCTCAATCTACAAGACAAACCAGTAGTTGGGAAAGGACTTCAGCAGAGCCACCCTGGCAGAGACACAAGGGAAAGGTGGTGTGAGCATCACAAGGAGACACCCTTCCCCTCCTCTGCACCCCCTGTAACTCTCATAGGTCACTCCCAGCCCCTTCCTCACAAAGCCCCCACCTCCAGCCAGGAGCTCCCCTCCATCCTGCCTCTGGGGCTGGCCAGGAATCAGCAGCCAGGGATTGTTCTTGCTCTGGCAGCCCATTCC
>NW_008615511.1:19482-30055 GCF_000691845.1 Merops nubicus
ATTTCCCCCGTGGGACTTTGCAAGGGGCTGAGCTTGGTCCTGCAGGGATGTTTCTCATTTCAAGGCAGCATGTACTGCACAACAGGCAAGTGCCTGCTGTGAGCTGAGGGATCAGTGTGAGGGCAGGAGCAGGGCACCCATCCGTGCCTGGCTGAGCACCTCTTGGTGCTGCTGCTGACTCTGCTCACCCAGGAGGTGCTCGAGCTAAGTCTGCTGGGGTCAGGGACAAGCAGCACACCCACCTTGTGCCAGCATATTGTCACCTCCCAGTGCAAAGCCCTCGTGTATAAGGGTATTTTGTTGTGTGTGGTGGCATGAACAAGACTTTTGCTTGTATATCCTTGGGCTGGCTGCTTGAACTGGGGCTCCTGCATAGGGATGAGGTTTCTAGAGGGGCATTGGTAAACCAAGGGCATCGACTTTGCTCACACTGAAGAGGAGATGCTGTCCAGGCATCCCCTGGAGAGGTCCCAGGCTGGGCTACCTGCATTCAGAGGTGGTTCCAGTGCTGCCCCAGCCTCTGCTGTTGGGAACCAGCCTGGAATGAAGCCCCAGAGCCCTTCCAAGGGGAGGGGAAAAAGAAAAGTTAAGCCATTCTGCCAGCAGAGGATTAGTTAGTGCAAGGTTAAATCCCACTCATTTAAAAGGCTGGATTGCAGGGTGATAAATGACACGGCTTCCTGTATTGTTTGATAATTAATTGTTTGAATCCTATTGTATTAAGGGATGGAAAAAACCCAGCAAGATAAAAGAGGAATACCCTTTTCCTTCAGTGCACGCTGAACTCCATTTGTTGGGAAAGGATTTATAGTTTTCATCATAATTTAATTCTAAAACATATCACTTAATTAAAGGGATTTATTAAAATCCTCTGGCACTGCCTTTTTACGACTAGCCCAGGACTCAGCTCCTGAATGTCATGGAGAAAATTCATCAATTGATTTAACTGCACAGGTCTCACCCCCCTCCTCACTCTGGGTGGAAGAGAGAAATCTTTAGGAGAGGGAAAAAAAAAATCTCAAAGATTAGATTGATTTGCTGATTTCATCCCTTTTTTTCCTCTCCCCTCCCCCTATCCTTGGGACTGGTTTTACAAGGCTCTGTTAATGAGCCGATTAATATTGATGATGGAGCACCAAGCTGTCAGTTTGTCTGCTGGAGATGAGCAGTGAGTCTGAGTCCAGCTCTCAATGAGCTCTGCTCTGCCAGCAGCAACAGAGACACCAGTCACCCAGCCTCTGAGGAGGATGTGTGAGATGGGCTCGTGCTGGGATGGAAATGGTACCTGCCCTTCCTTCAGCAGGGCTTTGGAATTGTCATATGAGCCTAAATTAACCCTCATCCTGCAAAAGGTTTCTGACACACCCCCAAAAATCAGTGAGCTGCTGAGGTTGCATGGGAGAAAGGTTTTGCTTCCTGCTGGTGTGGCTGAAGGAAAAGGTTTGGAAATGCTTCTAGGCTTCCTGAAATGCCTAAAGGCTCAAGATGCTGGAGGCAAATGAGAACGTAGAATGAGTTGTGAATGAGCATGCTGCCTCTCCACCCTTTCCCCAGCTTCCAGGCTGCTCTGGGCAAGAGGAGGCTTGTTTGGGACTCAGGAAGGGGAGCACATCCAGCTGCAGGAGCCATCTCCCTTGTCACCAGCCCTGGCCACTGTCATTTGTCTCCCAAAGAGTTATTATCCTCTTATTTGAACTTCTGATAAGGTGTATCAAGAACTGCTCTTCTCTAAACCCATAAATCCTCCCCTAACCCAAACTGAGAGCTTGGGAACCTTATTAAAAAACTCATGAATGAGTTCAAACCATCTGGGATGACATTGTGCCTGTAGCCTTTTAAGTCTTCCCCAGTGCAATGGGGGATGTTGGCACTGCTCCCTGAGCTGCCAGCTCGGGCTGAATACAAATCAGTGCTTAAAGGCTCCAGTGCTGGATCCTTCTGTCAGCCTTAAATGCAGTAAATCTCTGGATGTAGCTGTCTATTAGCACTGTTTATTAGATTTGGAAGGACTAGAGGAGAAAGAAAAGAAAAAGCTTGCAGAGGGGATGATTTTTCAGCTCTCCTCCTGTGCTGTGTGGTGACGTGGACTGAAGATGAAATGCTGCTTTAGGAGACACCTTTGCAGCCTTCCTGAGCTAACATTTTAACTGGCTTCTGCAGGTTTATAGTGGAATAGTCCAACACCAGTGGTTGGGCCTTTTTTTCCTTATTTTTTTTTGCCTTTCCCATCTCAGCTGCAGGGGAGCCAGGTCAGCCTCAGATGGGTGTAAAGTCTTGGAGTTTTGGGTGGAATATAGGAGTCATAGAATCACTATGGTTGGAAAGGACCTCTAGGGTCATCAGGTCCAACATTCCTCCTAACATTTCCCTAACCAATAGACCACAGCCTCAAGGGCTGCATCTACTTGTTTTTTAACCCCTCCAGGGCTGGTGACTCCACCACCTCCCTGGGCAGCCTGCTCTGTGCCTCACCACTCTCTCAGGGAAGAAATTCTCCCTAATATCCAGTCAATATATTCCCTGGTGCAACTGGAGGCCACGAAGGCTCTGAAAGTATTTGGAAAGACATTTCTTATCATTTTAGTGGGTTTCTTGACCCTAAATGTTGGTGACCCTCTCGTGCTCAGAGGCAACAACATAACTTTACTGCATCTTGCCCAGATTCATGATGCACAAGGAGGTACCAGTTGTGCTGATGCTCAGAGGCAAAAACATTACTGCATCTTGCCCAGATTCACGATGCACAAGGAGGTACCAGTTGTGCTGTGGGGTTTGGGACCCAGATGTGCTGGGAACCATGTGAAATCAGTTCCTGATTAGACCTACCCAACAGAAAGGTCTCATTCTGACGTGTGATATTCTGGTGTAAAAAGATGAGCATAGAAAGCCCCTCTCCCCCAGTGTCTCCTCCCACAACCTCTGGTTTCAGACCCTGGGAACTCTTTCTCCCAGGGTGACTGAATCCAGGCAGCTCCCATGAAAATCCCACCTAGGCAGGGTGGGCTGTGGTGGATGTTCACAGCTCCCAGGGCTTGGCTTTTGGAACCCAAGCAAATTGCCCACTGTGGCATTTTTCTCAAAACTGGCTAATTCTTCTGGGCCTCTTTTTCCAAAGCTTTCAAGTCTCCCCTCTTTCCTCTCTGGGGTGGGGGGGTTGGTGCTGGTGAAGGTTGCCACTGCAGCAGTTCATTTGCATTACAAAACGTGAGTAAGACCTTGTCCTCAGGCTTATGAAGTTCTGTCAGAAGACTGAATTAAAATACAATGCCCCGAGTCCCTTTCGGTTTGTATTTAATTAAGGCCTTTCATTCATCATTTATTTCTGCATCCCATCATCTTTGGTAGTTTATGAAGAAAGAGGAAAATAAGGCTTCCTTTCTGACAGAGATGCTGATAAGTGTTTTCTGAAGGCAACAGGCTCATCTGGCATCTGTTTCTCTGCTGATGATTTCTTTAACCTGTATTTATTTTTTTTTAATGGCACAGGCACTTTTTTAATTTTCCTTTTACCAAGAAAGAGAGGATGAATCCTTCCCCCCCTCAATGCTAGCTACATTCTGCAGCTTCCCTGATATTAGTGCCCAGTGCTTCTGGGGGATGGAGAGCTGGATTGTGTTACTCTCTGGGCAAAAATGAAAACCAGTGAGGAAGAGACAACTCTGTGCTAGATCTGGAGTCTTTCAAGTCAGGCTATAACAGTGGTGGTGTGCACCAACCTTGGCTTGGCTTCTGTAAAAATTCATTCTGAAAAAGGATTTGTATTTATCCTCCCGTGTTTCTTCTAGTTACCAAAACAGTGTGTCAGCACGGGTAATTAAAAATCCCAAGAGCAGAGCTATTCTGCAAGCAGCTCAGGTGCAGCCAAGCGTGCCAGCTCCTCTGTTTTACCCTTTGGACTTCGTAAGAGACCAAGAGAATGGTTTGGAGACAATGATGAATAGCTTATACTCCCCTTTGTTTGCTTGGCAAAAGAAAATGTGACCGTTTCTGCTGGCTGTAAAGGCAGGGGGGAGATGCTCCAGCCCTTCAGAGGTGTGAAGAGCAATGTTGCAGAGGGGTCACATCCATCCTGAGCTGCCAGAACACGGCCCCAGCCCTCTGTAGGTACTCAGCTTTGTCAAAATACTTCATCCTTGCTCAGCTAGATCCTCCTGGGGTTATAAAAACCCCAGTCACTTCACTCCTACTCTGCTATCCCCCTTGTCTCCTTGGCTCTGCCATCTCTGGAGCCAAGGCTGGCACTCCTATCACTCACTGGGGAAAAATTTGGGGCTATTTATCTCTGTCAGCAGGGAGACTGGGGGGTTTTCATAACAACTCACTACATGTGTTCTTGCACATGATCCAGTTTTTACACAGGCTTAAATCTGGATTGATGATCTGCCCTGTATTGCAGCGATGACATTTCGGAGCTGCCTTTGGAATATCACCACAAACAGACTTGGCAGAGCACTCACCCAGCTCTCATCTTTTTCTAACAATACATTTTTTTAAGAAAATTAAATCCAAAGTGCATATGTGACCCCCCCCTTCTGATTCACAGGGTCATGTACTGGGGCTTTCCTGGAATAAATCAAAGCCTCTACTTATGGCTTGTTGGTACAGTTGCCTTCATTCAAACCTCTTCTGACAGCACTTAGCAATTATTTGGGTCCACGTTAGGAGGGAAAGGCTCTGTGCCATGATGCAATTTGTTGTGGGTGAAGAGCCTGAAGGCTGACAGCCAAAATCCTGGGTCCTCTTGCTGGTGCCTGCTTTGCTGGGGGCGACGAGTAGGAATTTTCTCCTCTGCTTTGCTCTGTGTGTGTGTGAGCAGCAGAAAGGATTTCTTACTGAGCCCCATCCAGGGCTTCTCCTCCTCCACAGGCACTGCAGCTGTGCCTCATTGTTAGCAGCAGAATAAGGGGAGCAAGTGTAGGATGGGAGGAGAGCTCTCTCCCGTGGGCCCTGGGAACAGAAGATGCTCTTGTCTCTCCTTGTTTAGCCTCCTGCTGATTTTGGGTAGCTCTGCCCCAGCTCCTGTAGTGCAGGCAAGAACCACAGCTGGTAAGAGAGAACAGGGGGAGGAGATTGAGGAGGCTTTTGGAGCCTTGTGCAGTGGTAACTTATCTCTTTCAAAATGGGAAAGGTGTGTTGTCTCTGTGGTGTGCCTGGATACACCAGGGATGGTGAGAGCTGGAGAGAGGAAAAACCTTCATCTTCTGGTTCTGTTTTAACTCTTCCCCCTCCTTTGTTTTAGAAACACAGTTAACATGGTGAAAGGTAAATATTTTGGACCTGGTGTATGGCATGCTGTGTAAGAGTTTAGTAAATAAGTCTAAGTCCAAACTTTTCCTTCTGTAGTATTGCTTCAAAGCCAAACCCAAAGGTCTGAGATGGAGTTAGCTGAAATTCACCCCTGCTGGGAGACCCTGCTCAGCCAAGCCAGGCTGTAGCTGCTGGCTCTTCCCTCTGCCCCCAGCCACAGACCCCCAGGCTGGCACCTTGGATGATGGTCTCAAGAAACAATCAATGAAAAAGGATCATTTATTATTTATTATACCCCGTATGGATTTGTTGACATGCCTGTGAGACTAAACTTCTCCTCCAGCTCTCCCTGTTGTCCTCCAGGACTGGGCTGGGAAAAGTAAAGAGCTTTTCTTGCTGCTCTCCTGAAGGTACCTGTTCAGAAGAGGAGTAAAGGCCACTTTTCTCCAGTGCTGTCAGCTGGGCTCCTTTTCCCAGCAAGTTTTGCCCATTTTGTTCTGACACTTAATAAGAGCTTTGAAAGGCAGAATCCTTGTACTGCATTTTCTGAAACAGGCCCCTGCTTGTGAAGCACTGGTGTTAAGGAAGCACTTAAACTAAGGCAGGTGTTTACACGAATTTTGGAGAAGAAGCTGCAAAAGGCTTAAAGAATAGCCAGCCAAGCTTTGCTCCACAGTAGAGCACCAAAATCCTCCACTTTGGAGGTGTGGTTCCATTTCTGTCTGTAATTCAGCTTTCAAACACACAGAGTGCCTGCAATGAGGTTATAAAAAGCTCACCTTGCTGCTAAACTACCCCACAATCCAACCACCTGAAAGGCACCTTTTGGGGGGGATGATACTGTGTGTTTTCTTCATATTGTTGGGTTTGGGGCTTTTTTTTCCCCAATTCTTTTGACTTGTCTTCTGGTATTGATTGGAGCCAGGTCTTGAAGCACGTGCTGTGAGTGAAGCCAGGGCAGCTGAGGGGCTCAGTTTGGTCTCCAGTGATGGAAACTGTCCCCATCTGAGGGGAAGGAAGGAGAAATGCTGGAAAAACCAAACAGCAGCAGCATTTGGTCACTCCCAGTGCAGACTCAGTGCCTTGCCAAGGCTCTCCTGGCTGCTCCTCTTGCCCACGGGAGGTGTTTAATCCACCAAAAGCTGTGAGCCTCCTCATGGGGTGTTGCAGGGATGAAGGGGTTGTGTGGGGAGGATTATTCACCAAAGGAAGCTGGGCAGGCTCAGCTGCAAGGTGAGCCCCATGGCACCAGGGCCAGACCAAGCTGGTGCAGAGCAGGGCTAGCTGGGTTTTAATTGCACCAAGGCTCTGATTGATTTCTTTTTCTTCCTTTTTTTTTTGTAGCTCGTTACCCAGCAAGTCATTTTAATTAACACCATCTAATATGGGTTGAGATGTATTTTGCAAATGTCAGCAGTCTTTTTTTTCTTTTCCCTTTCTTTTTTTCCCTGTAGACCAAATGTGGAAAGCTACAAGAGGACAGCTCTAAATGATTCCAGTTGATTTAGCAGTGGTAAAGCAAGTCGTTAGCAAAGTGCTTTATGAAGCCATAAATGTCCTTTCCAAGTCCTTTATGGGATTCTTGGGGAAAATCTGTTTGTCACAGAGGATTGTGCCTCATACTGCTCCTCACCTGAGGAGCATGAGGGGCAGAGCAAAAGGGGGATTTTGGCATCTTGCCTTTGGGGAGCTGTGGAATGTTGGAATGTGATGGAGAGGCAGGTCCTGGTGCAGCACCCGTCCTCCGTGGGCTCCTGATTCTCCTCAGAAAAAAAAGGGAACTCCTCCCTGAGAGCACCAGGGACCCCTCTGGTGTGAGGTGGTGACAAGGTGGGAGCAGTAACCACCAGCAGCAAGGCCAGTCCTCACTGGAGCTGTTGGGAATTGTAGAAAGCACCTGATGAAGTCACTGGCAAAGCTTTTAATGATTTCAGTTGTGTGCAATCAAGCCCCAGGAACAACCTGAGCTAGTCTAAATTTTGATTGCAATTAAATCCTCTGTTAAGCTCTGCTGGTACAGGTCTCCACTCCAGTTTCAAGTGGACAGGAGGCATTTATTGCTTGTCACCTGTTGGCTCAGTTCCCCCAGCATGAAAAAAAAACCACTTCCAGTCTGAAATGATGCCTCACTCCTCAAAAACCACAGCAAATGTCCCCCATCATTGAGGATTGATGGAAAAAGCATTGCAGAGAGAGTTCCAGCAACTAACAGCTCTGTGTGTACAAGAATAGGTGGGCAGCTTTATAAAATACTTTCTCCACTCTTATCTCTGACAACATTGCACTTTGCTTTCTGCTGGAGTTCAGAAGGGGAAATAGAAAGTATAAAACTTGGAGCATCTCTATTTAGGAAGCTGCTACACTTAAAAATGGGACATGTGCTCCTGGAGAACCACTGTAATATAGCTGCAGATAAAAACACATCAAGAGCGAGGAGCTTGATGGAAGCAGTGACCATGGACTGGGCTCTCCCTTGGGGGGGTTCTGTTTAGTTTAGGAGGCAATGTATTAAGTGATTTGCTGTTTCCAAATAGCTCTCAGAGCTGCCAGACACTCTGATAAATAGCAGTCAGGTTTAATGTATCAAGTCCACATTCATAAACGAGTGGGTTTGGGTGAAGGATCCTTCTCCTCCTCATTAGAGGGGCTCAGCAGGCTGTGCCCAGCCACGGAGGGATTTGGTATGATGTGGATCATGTTTGACAATATGGATCATGTTTAACAACATGTGCAGAGCTCTATTTTCCAACACATTTCTCTTGGATACCTGGCGTGCCAGGCCTAAATGTGAAATACAGTCAGTGGTGTTGCCTCTCAGCACCTGCAGGTGCAAAAGGAGCTGTAATATTTAATATTTATTCAGCAGGTGAGATTTAATGCAGGCTTAAAGCACAGGGCCTGTGTTCTTTTCCTCTCTGTTACGTTTCTACAACCTCCCTGGCTTCGGTTCAAGCTTCATTAGGAACAGATTATTACAGACAACAGTTGAGGATGTGAGGCTTGTAATCAACACTGGGGCTTGCAGGCATCCTCCTGCTCCTGCCAGCAAGCCCAGCCCATAAAACTGATACTAAATCATCCTTTTTTATTCATTGCCTGTAAATATTCTTTACGTGGAAGGCATAAATGCATAAAAAAACACCCCTATGCCTCTTGGATCTAAACAGGGGTGTTGGTGGCAGCTGGGGAGTGTCCCCAGAGCCACAAGGTTGTGAGGAGAAAGGCATCAAGTCATCTCTCATTCTTCCAAAAAGTCCTTTTTGCTGATAAAACGTGCACCTTGCTCCTATCACACGTACCTTTGGATGCTTCTTGCCCAGCTTTGCAGTCCCAGGGAGGTGTTTCAGGTTCAAACCACTCCAGCTATGCTTTGACCAGATGTTTTTATGGAAATAACCACAGTGGGCTCCAGAGCCCTTTATTAGCTGGCTCCATTTAATTTAGACCTCATCAATTTATGACCAAAGATTTCCTCATCATAAACTGTTTCAGTTTGGAAGCAGACAAGTAATAATATCAGTGATTAGGATGAAACTCCAGAAATGTGGCTGGTTTACCTCCCAGAGTGCCTCAATCCAAGGGGTGTTTGCCCAGGGGTTATAATTGTGTTTAAAGAGCATCCTTCCCTTAACCTCCACACCCAGCACCAGTTGGGGGTTTGGTTCCCTCGTTGGCAGTCCCACTGGCACACAAACACAGACATCCATCACTCACAGCATGTGGTTTTTATCCACATCTTCAGCAGGTCCCTCAGCTCCTCACTGAGGCTCCTCAGTGTGAATCCCATGCTGGAGATGTACCTGACCTTCTCTAGGTTCATGGTTGGACTCGGTGATCTTAAAGGAGTTTTCCAACCTGAATGATTCCGTGACCTCCATAGAAGAGTCTCAGTTTCAATCTTCAATTGCTTCTGTATGTGTGTGTGTTTACACCTACAGATTTCTTCCAGGGGGAGCCAGGGGGTTGTGTTGCCTCAGCAGTTCTCTAAAATGTGTGATAAGAACTTGTGATTTAGGTTTCTTCCCATTCTTTAGCATTTCTCCTGCGTTTCTGTTTACCCAGCAGGTGTGCTTATTTTGGGATGAGAAAAGGAGAAAAAAAAAGTGTGTCAAGCATACAAAAAGAGGCTGAAATCCCATCCCTATGTAGGAAAGAGGTGCTAATTTCCTTTGGGGGGAAAAAAATACTCCCTGAGAGATATAAATGGATCTTTTCTCTGGTTTACTCCATAGCAATCACTTCTGCGTGGCCAGCAGAAGTAGGCTGATCAATTAATATTTTAGGCTTCCAGTCAGGTTGAGTTTATAGCTCATCTTAGCACCAGGAGGACCTAGCACAGAAAGCTTCCCTGCCAGCCTTTGTCATGCAAAACGGATTCCTTTGGAATAAACCAGGCTGGGTCTGCAGCAGGAGCCTCTGCAGAGCTTGTTTCCACAGTGCCTGACATGGGGGTCATTCCACTGCCAGTGTGGCAAATGGGATGGACTGATTCCTACCATGGCATTGCCAAGAATCCCCAAATTTGGCATCAGTGAGCTGGTTTTTTTTTTTACCCTTGCTGAATCCTCTGGAAAAGCCTGAGGTCCTGCCTAGAGGGGATGGGAGAGACCCCATGGGATGGCCCATGAGGCAGAGCCAGCAGCCCTGGGGAGCTGGGGATGGCAGAGTGGATGAGGAGGCAGCAGAGGAGCTTGTGGAGGAAGCAGCAGCACCAGAAGAAGGGAGTAAAATGTGTGCAGGTGCCCATCCTCCTCTGTGGGGCTGGATTCAGCCCCATCCTGGCGTGGGCAGCTGGCTGTTCAAGACAGCTCTGAGCAGGGAGATACCTGTCAGGACAGACAACGAGAAAATGGAAAAACCAGAGGAACTTTCTCCCAGCGTCAGCACTTTGAGAGCTGTGAGACGTGCAAATGAGATTGATTCATCTTTCTAAGGGGAGTCGGATGCATTTCATCTGTTCTTCAGCATTTCTGTAGCACTGACACAAAGCTGGAGAGATGTGCACGGTGCATCCTTTTGCCCTTAAGCTCTGGGAAGGTCAGTTCAGTAGATTCTTCAGCACAGGGTGCTCCACTACAACCCCTGCTGCAGGTCTGGGGGCTGTGTCTGTCCCCTCCCTCAGCCACAGCACTCCTGTGGTGGAGCAAACCCTTTGCCTGGCAATCCTTTGGCTCTGGGATTGGTTGCTCTTGGAAATGGGGCAGTGGGAAAGAGCTCTGACATGATGCTTCCCTGGCTTTCCAGCTCCATTTCCACCCAAAGTCATGGCTGGGTGGGAAGCTGGGTGTGATGCAGCCAAAGAGCATGAGGAGAAAAACAGCTTATG
>NW_008615512.1:0-17293 GCF_000691845.1 Merops nubicus
CCGTCCCTTTTTCCCAAAATAAAGCGGGGATCGGGTCCCCAGGGAACAATGCGCCCATTGTATCCGCGGGGCTGTGCGGCCGCGGGGATTTCAGTGCGTGAAACTCCATGAACCGACAGATCGGGTTATCTTCCAGGAAACACTCTATTACTAATTAACAAACCAGTAAAAAGGCTCCACCAAATCCCGTCTGCTCTTCGCGGGGTGTGCGGTTGGTTCTCGTTGAGTTTGGTCGGGGAAAATTCGCCTCAGCTTATCCCCGGGAAAGGCTGGGTTTAGGGGAAAGGCTGGGTTTTGGGGAAAGGCTGGGTTTTGGGGAAAGGCTTTGCCTTTCCCCCCCAGGGGGAAAGAAGCAGCTCGGAGATAACCCAACCTGCTCCCCATCCCTCTGCTGCCCACGGACAGTCCCACGCTGTGAAGTCTTTATATACACTAGGAAAGCGTATCTAAAGTGCAAAACACTTTACGTTTAAGAAACTGCAGGTATGAGAAGAAGTTCTATATAACACATAAACTAACTCATCAAAACACTGCTTGGATTTGCTAGCACAGACAGGCTTTCTTTTCATTGAAAGACAGACAAAATGTGGTGCCTGAGCTGGCCGATGCTGCTGCTTTAAAGCAGGAAGATGGGGAGCAGACCAGCAGAGATCAGGTCTGGAGAAGCAGGAGGATGGGGAGCAGACCAGCAGAGATCAGGTCTGGAGTCCCTGCAGTTGGGTTGCTGCGGTATGGGAACCCCACAGGAGGCAAAACAAGCTCTTGAGCACATCCAGCTCTTCACAGGCTGCTGCTGGGCATTCGTTCTTCCCCTCACATCATCCCCTTTGCTTCTCCTTTGTGGACAGCCTGGCAGGAACAAGCCCTCTTGGACCAGTTACTGTCTGAAACATGAAAAGCTCTTTAAGAAGCCGAGCGGTGTGTGGTTCAAACACGTCGCTCCACAAACTGCGCTCGCCTGTGGCAGGTACCTGGCTGGCTACACAGTCACACTCATTTCGGGACTTTCGTGGGCCTTGGAAAGAGCCCTTTCGTTCCACCTAAAGCATCACACGTGGCCTCTCATATAGCCATACTTGTAAGGTTATTGTAAGGTACTTGTAAGGTTACTGGGGGGTGGGAGCAGAGCCCTGGTCACCTGGACACCCGCAGCGCTCCGGCCAGGCACCCCTTGGGAAAGCTGGTGGTTGCCAACCTCAGGAGGTGGAGGATGGCATCCCCCGGTGCCAGCAGGAGCCGGTGAGCCATCCAGTGCCAGCTGTTCCTCTCCTGGCACAGCGCAGCGTGGGATCGGCTGTGGCAGGACAGGAGGGGTGGTGAGGGCGGAGGGGTGCCCGGTTCCACATGGGCAGGCAGCGCTGGAGCACGGCCCCGAGCCCATTCACTCCCAGAGGGCTCTCAGACATCCCTTAACCCCTTCCTGCCCCTCCGCCTCGGGAGAAATCTTTCCCCTGGTTTCCCGATCTTATCGCTCGGCAGATGAAAGAACCCTTTAAAAGCTAAACAGAGCCTTTCAAAGGATTTGTTATGAAGAGCACGGCCAGTCTGTGCCCTTTAAACTGCGCTTGAAAATGGGTGGCTCACTGTGGCGAAAGTGAAACAGCCGCCTCTGGAAATACCTGTGCTCTGCAGTAATCGTTAACTAACATGGTTATGGATGGGAGACCAATACTCCAAATACACCAAAACTTCCTGGAGCTTTATCAAACGCCGTATTTAATTAGCTACTTACACCCCGTGGCACTCGTGAATATGTAAAAAGAGTTAACAAGGAAAGCAGGGCACAGTTTAGGGGGATAACTTGCTTCCACCCCCACAAGAGAGTTAGTTAGGAGGCAAAACCCTTGGGCCGGTCTAATATCCCTAATCCCTCTAGTGGCAACGTTGTGGCACGTAATTAATCACCCCTCCGAAATGCAATTAAGGGAAGTGAAATCACAGCTAGCACGTGGGTTTTGTGGCAGGGACTCAGGAGCACCAGGCAGAAAAAAATGACCCTTCTGAACTGGCCTCTGGTCAACCACAGAGCTACTCCACAGAGATGAAGACTGGAAACGTACTTAGGCCACCTGTACTGAGGGGATCTGAGGTTTTCTAAGCAGCAGTGGAAATGGCTTAAAGAAAGAGGATTCTGAGGGTTTTCTTCCAGCACAGAAAGACAGGGGCAGAGGGTTTACAACATGGCTAAACACAAGCCTCACCTAGTCCAACATCTCATCTGAGAGTCACCAGCAGCAAACTTTTCAGGTGAAAACCCCTGTGGGTGAGCAAGGAATACTCTGCCCCCCAAAAAGATGTCCCCTGATGTATAAGAGCCAGAAGTGAGCTTGAATATGGAAGCTTTTCTTCCATGTAAGAAGTTTTTTCTAAGCCTTAACTCAACAGCCCTGGACATTTACCATTCATGTTGCTATATCTACTTGGATCCCTCTTGGCATTTTACTAGTTTCTTGAATCTAGCAGTGGTGCCTCTTGGCTCAGCTTCACAAAGCTGAATGTCATAGTGACATGCTCTCAAACAGGAGGTGTTGAAGCAGAAGAGACTTTCCCATTTAAAACCAATCCACTACCAGTAAATGCAGAAAGAACTGGGGAAAAAAAAAAAAAAAATCCAGCCTGTAGCAAGCCTGCTCCAATCTTCTCTGAACTTACATGTAGGGACAAGACTTCAGCCATGCTGCTACTCATCTGCAACTGTTAAAGGTGTCTGAGTCCCACTGAGGTTTTTCCTTTTGCCTCCCTAAAAACTGCAGGACCATGAGGAGCCTGCCAGAAGCTGCTACCAGAAACTGCAAGCTCTTTCTTCAAGCAAGCTGCAGAATGACTTCAGGGTCTGGGGAGTGTGGAGGGGCAGGAAGAGCTTAAAAGAGATCCAAGAAAAAATTCATCATTTTGAGCTCCAACACTTACCTTGATGAGGGGACCCAGTTCCTAAATCTAAACACAGATTCAACAAATTACAAGCAAGAGTTTTTCTATCTAGACAGACCCCTTCAGCCTCCTGCAGAGGTGCAAGGAAGTGTCCTGCCAACAGAAGCAAGGCCTGCTGAGTAATTCAGTGGCAATGCAGACACATTCTGCTTGCTGTGAATAAATTCTCTGGGTTTGTATTGTCTGTTACACAGAGAAATGAAAGAAGTGCTCCTCACTCTGGGAAAACCAACATATGGCCAATGGAAAAACCGTTGCCTTCATGTGCAGCATTTCCTAGCAAGGTACCACCCCAGTGAGAGCCATCAGAGAGAGCAGTGCCTGAGCCAAGAGAAATAAGTCAGCATATGGTTCCTGTACCCTGCATTGTACAGGGTCAGGGACATGTTGTCTTATGGAGGATTTAATTACTTTCCTACTGCCCTGCTGCACGCAGTGAGAAGGAACGTGCTTCCTGAGCTTTGCTCCGTGGTGACCTAACATTACACCAAGATCACCAGTTTCATAAGCATGTTGTATCTTGACACAAGAGTGTCAAAAGCAGCTACTAGAAGCTAATAACCCATTCCACATGAGCTGGAATTGAACCAACACAAGCTAGAGGAGCAAGGACCATCCTCCAAGCACATCTCCAGCTCCCTAATTTTGCAAGCGTCATGGGCTGCACCTGAGAAGACTGTAAAACAAAATAACACAGTTTGGCTCTACAACAGGAAATGTCTGGAGGGTTTTGTTGAAGGCAGGAGGAATTTGACCGGGCTCTGCCTCCTTTTATCCATTTGTTATGAACGTGTAAAGCTAAAGGCCAAAGGGACGACTGGACTCATCACATTACCTCATCTACTGCAGGCCACAAACTTTGACCCCACGGTGTTACACCTAGCACAGCTCTGCTTTCACTAAAACACCCCTGAGGCTATATAGCTAAAAAATATAGAAAATAGTTAAAACTGGACAAACCAGCCCAGACTGATAGGGCGATGCAGCAGGAAGCAGCTGTAGGAAAGAGAGCATCCTTTCTATCTTTTCAGACTTCAATGTGTGAAAGTCTTCACATGTGAAAATGCAAACCCCTAAAACTGCCCAGTGCCAAACATGCATTAGCAAGAGCTGAATTAGGACACATCTGGAATTAACAGTTATTTTCCTCCCTTCTGTAAAATTACTTTAATGTGGCTTATCTTTGTGTCCTTTCTAGCGTTCTTCCTTTATTCAGATTTTAAAAAGACTGTTTTGATACATGGGCGGTCAGCTTGCCATGCCCAGGCAGCACCTTTTAGTTAAAAACAAAAGAAAGCATCTGTGGTTTGTCTGCTGTGGACATTTTCACTACAAGATCAAGAAGTTTCCTAATGCAGCAGGACACGTTACTCTACACCAGAGAATTCAATTCACTTTAAGGTCAGCCTGTACCTTCCCCGTCATCAAATGGTTCCAAAACCCTCCCAAAGCCAGAACAGGTGTTTCATTCATACTGTCTGTCTACCTGGCAGGGACCCAAATACTTTCTTTTAAAGCCTAAACTCCATATTATTCTAGGGCTCACAGCAAACACACGTATGTGCCATCCCCTCGGCACGCTTCAGGCTTGCTCGTCATGAGCTATGTGTTTTGCTTTTCACAAATCAAACAGGAACACAGCTGCTTTTATGTTCAGAACTAAATCATGCTTTAAATTGATGCCGTGCAGCTCTCCCTTCAGCCAGAAGGGCCCAGCAGCTTTAACGAGCTGACATGTCAACAGAGATCAGTTCACCCAGCAGAAAAGTGCAGCTCCTTCTGGGGCGAGCTGCTCAGCGCTGCAGGAGGAGCAGGGCTGCTGCCTCAAGCTGAAGGAGGGAGCAGGGGGATGAGGGAATGAGCTCGGGATGAAAACCAGTGCAGTGATGGGAGTTCATGCACCCACTGGGGTGTGGAAGAGCTGTGGGGGCAAGCTGGAGGCACACAACACGCTTTCACTTCTTGGCTGGAAGGTGGGATGTAGCCAGCACTCCAAATGGGAGACTGACTCAAGCCTGACTCAGAGAAAAGGCTTTTTTCCTGCTAGGTCACTGTAACGTCTTTGGAGAGCAGGAATTTCATTCTCCCACAGATTACTTCACCCGGGTTTGTCTCTGTACCCTGTGGCTATGTGCAGAAATATTCTTTCAGGCATGGGGTCGTGGCAGACCCTTGCTGGCTTCCACAAACATTCCATCCAATTTTTCAAAAATCTAGGTGGAAATTCTTAGCAGCAAGGAAGTTCAGGGATTTCAGAAAAAAAAAAAAACACAAAGAGTTAGCACTTCTAATGCACACACATTTCTTTGAAAGGGGGGACGGAATTATTCACATCAATAAGGATGAATTGGGTTAAATCATCTGGTGTTAAAATCATCCACTGGGTTTCCATTCAAGGCATTTCTTTTCTCCTTGCCATTCTTGAGAGCTGGTGCCAATGTCACAAATAACTCTAAAAATAATAGGTCCTGGAGGAAGTTAGTAGCTAAGGTGGTAAAAAGGAGATTTCATCCAGATCAGGAAGGCAAGATAGCAGCTGACCTTTGCAGGTTTGCCTCTGCCCGCCCTGCCATGGAAACAGCTTCTATCTTCAAAGTGGGCTTCTGTCAGGAACTGTCCTCACTCCCACCCATGGACTTTAAGGGCAGGACTTTTCCTTTCCTATAGTGAGATTGATCCAAAGCTGCTCTTCTGGTTTGGCAGAGAAAATCTTTCTATTTATAATCTAGATTTAGCTGGAGTTATGAGATGGTGAGGCACACAAACACCCAGTATGAATGTAAATGGTTCCTGTTAGGGCTAATGACACTATCAGATCCTATAGATCAAATTTCCCCAGGGCTGATGAGACCTAAACCATGCCTCAAAGCCTCCCCATTATCAATTTCTAGTACGTGGACTTCATGGCCAGACTATCTTCATTTTCCTATGTAAATAATACCTAATTAACAAAAAGTGCAATTAGGACCAAGCAATAGACCCCAGCAACAGCACAAATGCCAAGCTTGCCCCAGAGGAAGGATCATCCCAACAAATACCCCACACCAGCAGATCTCCTTTGGTTTTCCCTGTGTTTGGCCAGTGAAGGGGGTGCCCAGTCCAACACACAGTGGCTGTGGCTCCCCAGAGGAGTCAGCAGCTCTCCTGTTAGTCCCAAGGAATAGACTTAGAGAGGTGCACAGACCCAACAACCCAACGGACTGATTTACCTGAGCAGAACAAACATTTACATTTGGGATTTCCCCGTTGCCTTGTGGATGTTTAAAAACTCCCCAAACTGAACGAAGCTGTGAGACACATTCCAGCCGTAAAGCTCCAGTTTCTGCTGCTCCTCAGCAGCTTTTCTAATTGTGCTGCACGTGTTTTCCCAGATGACATGAGAACCGTGGGTCTTACAAAGAGTGCCAGCTGGTAAAGAGGTTAGATGCAAGTTTGAAGGGAAAAAAAAGTTACAACTGACGGGTTTCTTCCCTCTTTCTTTTCCAAGCAGTTTTTGAGCGTGGGAAATAAGCTCATTGCCCATGTCCAGGGAATCAAATGGCCAATACCAGCAGCAGTGGTACCATGAGTCCAAGTGGCCTCTGCTACACAGGTGGGCTGTGCTGGGTCACCAGGTAGCCACTGGGCATTGGCTGGCGGGCAGCAAAGACCAGCCACCCCCACCCTGCCTCGTGGGCTCCTTCTCAGAATTACAGGCTCAGACCATTACTAGGAGCTTCTGTAGACAAGCTGTCAAGGCAAAAATCAGTCTCACCACACAGGTTTGGGGTTTTCTTCTCACTTCAGGTGGGACAAGGGCAAAGGAGCAAAGATCAATGTGGACAAACAGAAGGAGCTGGTACCCTTGGTAGGGACCATCAACATTAAACACTCTCCTGTTTGCATTATTCTATTTAAACACATTAGGAGACATAAATGGGGTACCAAGAACTCTTGCCCAGTAGCCCACATCCTTTACCAGGGAAGAAGCTGCAATGCAAAGGAAAAGAGTCAGCAGATCTTCACATGGCTCAGCCCCCACGACCAGGGAGGGTCAAGCAGCCTCCATTCACTGGGGACATAGTTCCATCAGACACACGATCACCCCCACAGGAGTCTGGGGGTGAAGCTGGCCCATCTGGAGCACGCTGGATCCTCTGCTTGGGGGCATCTGTTTGTACTGGTGCAATCTGTGCAGCCCCTCAGAATGGAACCTGGCACTGCTGCAGGGTGTCTTAGCATCATCTCAACACAGATGAGGCTGAGTTCATACCTGCATTTTCTGCTTTTTTCTCTGGAAAGAGAAAGATTAGTTGCTACCCAAGACTCTCCCCAGGGCACAAGGTAGTGCTGGACACAGAGTTTTGCTCCAGCTGCACACTCTGGGCTCTGCCTGTGGGGGATGCTTTACCGGTTTGTTTTTTTCTTCTCTGGGATACACTCAATCCAAGCACAATATTGACAATAAACTCTTCTTTCTGAGATTCCCAGTCCTAATCCGTGGGACTTGCAGAGGGCAAAGCATTGTAATGAAATATTAGCAAGAGTTGCCTTGGTAACTGCCCAGATGAAGCCCTCTTATATTCACTGAAGTTCCCTCAGCGTGACTAATACCTCCTGGGCTGCAGTTACACCGCTCTGAACGTCCTGAATGCATGACCAAGTCAGCAGAGCAAACACACTCAGGCCCCATTTACACAGTTATGGCTTAATCTGATTATTTTGTAGTTTGACCGAGTGCAAGAGAAATCTGCAGAACTTCTCTCTGCAGTCCTTAGCTCTTCAATTTCATCTCACCCCTCTGGCTAATTCAAGCTAGGATTTTCCACTCTGCATTTCCACAGGCAGAAAAACCAGCAGCCTGACAGCTGAGTGCAAATTGCAGTCATCTCTTAAAATGCATTTGGTAACATTTTCTTTATCCTGTTAACCTTATCAGTGAGCGTAGCACGTGGGGAATGTGGAGAGCCTTCATCCCATGAAGGCAAGAAGTTCTCCATGCCACGCAGCAACCCCTGCCACAAAATCCAGATATTGCAATTTTCAGCAGCTTAAAACCCTTGGTGTGAGAGAAAACCAGCAGAGCCAAGAGACACAAGGAAAGGCACTGACAGAGATCCTCACCTGACCTGAACAAGTCTTATTCCCCTCCACTGCCGTCCCCACGAGCTCCCTGGCACCACAGGCAGGCTGGTCCCCTGCTGCTGGGTGCAATCTGGACTGCTCAGGTACAGGTCCCTGACCATGTACAGCTTGCACACTTGACAGGTTTTCTTCTGCTTGAGCAGGGGCCTGCAAAGAAGCCCCAAGGCTGCAGTTCTGCCATCCCCAGGAAGGTTGGCCCCATCTCACCCCCAGGATGGTGACTCCATGGGGGACTTCAGTGGTCCCATTGTAAGCTGCAGCGGACACCAGCAGAGTTCAGTCACTACTCCAAATTTGGGCTCATTCCTTCTACTGGCTCTCTCCACCCAAGCTGTCCATCCAACCCTTCTTTTCCTTTTGCAAAGCTTCTTTCACTGCCCAGATTGAGAGCTTATAGGTCCCACAGAGAATGACTCAACGCCCTGATCCTCCCTACTTCTCACTCCTGCTCTTATTTCTAGGAGTACAATTCATTTCCCTGAGTGGAATCAGAGGCAGAACACCTGAACGAGACAAAGACTTGCAAGATCAAGAGTTTTAATCCATTTAAAACTTCTTGGAAATGCACAAAATACTTCCCTTTGGCAAGACAGTCTCAGAACTCAGACCCCTCTATTCCTGTCCAGCATGCCAAGCTTGCAAGACTCCTGCTTTAGATGTGAGAAAGGGCAACTGCAATACCAGAGACAGAGAAGCTGAGGTGACAACGTGCACTGTGATGTTTTCTCTTCAGTTAAATGAGGATGCCAGTAGCTGTCCATGCACTTGAGCTTTAAGCCTGTGCACAGCTCTGTGATATAGCTCCTACAAGGTAACCACCAAGCTCTGTCTTATGGTGGCTACAAGATCACTTGGTTCTCCACACCTGCCTGTGGGCTTTCACCTCCAAGTGGGACATCAGCCATAACCATACCCTCTGCAGGGATCAACCTCAGCCAGCTATGGCCTTGATTTCCTGGTGAAAGCAGAAGGTCACTGAAGTTTTGGATGTCCCTCCTGCAGCTCCAGGTTCTCAACAAAGGGCTGCTGCAAATCTGCAGCTGTGGCTCCTGCAGATGCACCTGGCTTAGCTCGGGAAGGAGCAGCCCCAGATTCACTAACAGAACAGCTCCTTTCAGGCTGAAATATTGCCCTGACTGGCTGGTGAAAACTGGGACAGCTGTGGTGCATGGGGCAGGTGAACCTCCTGGTGCCTGGTCTCTGATCAGCACCTCTTTTTCCTCAACACAGACTCCTTTCACAACAGGGTAAACCCAAACCCAGCAGCACAATCTCTCCTGGCAGTAGAAACTCATGGTTTGGTTTTGTGCTGCACTAAGTTACACCTTCTCAAAGTCACTTTATAGGGGATACAGGAGAACCTATTATTGCCTTCTCTTGGGCTGTTCACCAGTACCAGTGGAATCACCCAGCCTGTGTGTGCTGCAGCAGTGGGGATATTTACACCTTCCACCAGTTGGTGTTTGTCCCTTGCATGCAGCACTAGTGAGTTTTCACACCTGTGGCTGCCACAGATAAGAACCAGCCATGGTTTGGGCCCTGTATCAGGAACAGATTGTACATATTTCCATTGTCACAGCCATTAATCTGAAATCTAAATTACTTCCTATTTGGGAAAGCATCTGAGGTTTTTCCATGCAGATTATTCCTACAGTAGCTTAATAGCAGCTTGCTGGTTATGCTTCAAAATAATTCCTCCCAGTAGGAAGAGACAGCAAATAGGAAAATAGGTGCTTTCTCCAAAAGAGAAGAGCTCGGAGCCTGTTCTGAACACCACAGAGGAAGCTGGTGCCACAGTCAATAACCCAGGCTAGGGCTGAGGCTCCAATCCCTTGTCTCCCAGTTTCCTGCATGACCTTGGGCACATCACTTAACTTTTTCTTTGCCTCTCTTCACCCACTCAAAATGAAAAGAAGGAGCAGTTGTGGGGTATGATGAGACTAAAAGCTCTGAGATGCTCACCCATCAAACATAGGTGCATTTTCAAATTTGTGAAAGATTTGTGAAAATCCCACACGTCTTGCACAGCCTCTCCAGTTCACCTTCCAGATTAAACAGCAAGCACAAAACCGGAGAGGTTTGTCAGAATTTACACGATTCAGAAACACAACGGTGCCTAAACTCAGCTCCAAGGGCTGGTGAAGGGAAAAGCCACACACAGGGCACCCAAGGGCCCAGAGCACAGGAGGGTAGTCAAAGAAATCTTCTTAAGCTCAGAGTGGCTGGTTTGCTGGGATAGATCCTGTTATTGCTTTAAATACTTTGCATTAATATCAAGGATAGCATTTTAAATAAAAAAGAAACCTCATAACCACAGCTGAGCTATTGTGGGAGGTTTCTCCTCAGTTTTCAAAGATCCTTGAAAAGCTGGCAAGGAAACCAAAAGCTGTTTTACTTTCTTTAGGAACACTAAAGGGAAAAAGGTACTTTGCAGATTAGGAGATTAAAATCACAAATATACTGTATGGTAATTTAAAGGTAATTAAAGTCATTAACTCGTTGCCATTTCAGCTGGTTTGGGCTTTTAGAATTTTATTTAAAGGAGCCACATTATTCAAGAGCCTCAGATGTGGAATTACTGCTGGAAGGTACCCACTCTGGACTGAGCCACAGCTCTGAACTTTTAAGGACTCCCAAGATGAAAGTAATTTGGAAAATCCTTCTGTGATTTATGCACCTAGTGCCTGACATCCTCATCTTCATGCTAGGGGATTTATCCCTTCCCTAATGAGGTGAGGTGGAAGGGGAGTGGGCGAGGGCGTGTGCCCATCGCCGTTCCTGCCTCCAGCTCTGCACTCTGAGCATGAGCCAGGAATAAAGGAATTTAATTAGTTCTTGCCTGCTTCTATCAAACCACTCTCGAGGGAGGGATGCAGAGACAATGTAATAAAGAGGGTATGTGATTTGCATGCTAATAAAGGCACATACACTTTTCCCTGGACAAGCCTTGACTTGATACCGAGATTAGAACTTGCACCAAACCCAACTTTGTTCGGGAGGGAGCCTGCCACACGCAGCAGTGTGAGCTCCACAGGCTTTCAAGTTAATTACCACCTACTCTGCCTTTGCTGTTTCGTGCCTCTCTGGCTGTTCCCTGGCCTGCAGCTCGCTGAAAAAGCAGATTAAGTGCTTTGGGGTGTTTATCGAATCCTTATTATTACAGGTACACGCTGGCTTTGGGAGAGGAAGGGTCAGGCTCTCTTTTGGTGTTTGTTGATGATGTTTAGGGCTGGAGAGAACAGAGGAGACCTGCTACCCACACAGGAGGGACAGAGGCCGTGCCTGGACAACATGTTGCCTTTGGCAGCAGTGTTGACCTAATCTGTTTCTGCCCTCCTTCCCCTTCTGGTTGAGCCAACAGAGCCATTTGTTGCTATGAACCAGAACAGGGAACTGCCCCAACTGTAAAAAGGGCTGTAAACAATTTTTTTTTACTTTTTTTTTTTTTTTTTAAGCTAACAAAAGCCATTTAAAAAATAGCCTTCCCTGTGAGACTGCACAAGCTGATCTTCTGGAAGCACAGCTCTTGCTGTACGAGGCTGTTCACACAGGTAAGCACTAGAGGCTGTTGAAAAGGATGCCCAGATCTTGCTGACTTAAGACAGAAATTCCTAATGTTAAGAGCAATGATGTCTAGCAAAGTGGAGCATCATGAGGCCAGAACTGAAAGCAATCCATCTGTGTCAGGGGAGAGGAAGACAGGTCAATGCACTGACAGCAGAGTTTTTAATTCCTGGAGTGTGCATAAGCTGTGCTGTTTCAGCTAGCCCTACAGATCTTGTTAGGGCAAGATCCCAAATGTTTTGCTGAAGTCTTGTCCAGCCAAATCCAGATTTGCAAGAGGGATAGCAGAGTTAGTCAGGAAAGATAAATGAGCTGCAGAAATTGTTAGCAAAAGAGAAAAAAATCCCAAAATATTTTAAGTGCCTATCTAGGTGCTGGATTGAGTTCTTGATTTTCAAGAGTTTCTTCCAAGTCTTGGGAGGATTTCTTGCCTGCACCCCAGTTTCCCAGCTGTAAGGCAGGTGTGCTAGCACTGCAGACAAAACGGGGGAGACTCTAGACACCAAGGTGAAACACTCTCCTAGGATAAGTGAAAAAAAAGCCCCACAGCAGCACATGCCATCAGCAGAGGACAGGCAGCTTGCACCCACGGCAGGGACAAGGTGGCAATGGGATCTCCTGGCAGGAGTTTTGAAGCACAGCCATGTTCTCAGGGAGAGAGCTGGGTGGTCTCCAGTGCAGCCTGCACTGGGTAATTTGCAACAAAACACCATCTTGGCAACATACCCCAAACACCCTCCTCCTAAATGAAAGCCCAACTTTGTCCCTGGAGCGTACTGTTCAACCTGCCACAGCTGCTCTGAACCCTGGCCAAAGGCCCTGCAGAGGGTGGGAGGGACATGGGAAAACCCTGCAGAAGGGTGGGTGAAACAACCTCCCCACACTTCCCCCAAATCCCCCAGCTTACAGCCCAGGCTCTGCACGGATGGTTTAACCACACCACAACCACTCCATGGGTTCATTCCCAGATGATCTTCCCTGCAGCTGTTCTAACCCAACGACTCAGTTTTTGGAAGGTCCACCTTCACACATTGTAACCCTGGAGTATTTCACAAGATGTACTAAAGGGCTGATTTATTTTATTTATTTTAATTTTTTGGGAGATGTGACTTGCAACCCAAATTTGTACACCGTCAAATGGTTACATTTTAAGATAAATCATGAACTTCCAAAAATCAGATATGCTCCACCAGACACTCCAGATCAATATCTGTGCCCAGCAGTGCTGCCCTGCGTGCAAAAGGTTAGAAGGACAGGATCCCATGTGAACGTGCTGAAATGTAGAGAATGACAGAGGGTTGCTGTTCTGCCATACAGCATCTCTGCTTCATGGTCAGAACTCCTGCCTGAGAATGCCACAGCACCAGGAGCCAGCAGTAAATCCCCAAATTCTTTGACAAGTGCACACATCCTGTTACCCTGCTTTACAGCTGCAGAAATTAAGGCAAAAAATTCTCACGTCATTTACAGAAGGTTGCAGTGAAGCCATGACAGATTTTTTTAAAAATAGTTGAAAATCCTCCACGAACATTTCCACTGTCTCAGGTTTGAAAGGAGAGGAGCTGGGGAACAGCACAAGCTCCACCAGAGAAAAGGAATCCCTACAGAATTCCTCAGGAATGCAGACAAACCTTACAGCTCTTCTCAGTATTTTTTCTGCTCTCTTGGTGATTACTAATCTTTATAGAGTTTACATTCCATCTATCATTTTTATAACCAGAGATCAAAAAGGGATTACAACCAGGGGCTGCAAGCTATTCACACAGGGACCCTGTTTGTCTAAGCAAAGGGAGCAGCTCTTCTGCTTTAACCATTTGTATGGTGGCAGAAATGTTAGCACCCAGGACATGCACCAAGCCAACCTGCTGTCCTACACCAGTCATTTAGATGCTGTCATTTAGCTCAGCAGAAGCATCCCTAAATATGTTGCAGTCACAAATAACAAGCACCGCACCCCCAAATTATCATTTTTACAGCCAGTTTGCATCCAGCTTTTTTTTTTTTTTTAAATTAATATCCATAATTAGATCCCTTCTCCCACACTACCAGCAGCACACTGGGAGCTGGAAGTGCTCTGAGGATGGAGCACTGTGTGACCCCAAGACCCCTGGCAGGCATCGTTTAGAAAAGTCACAGTGCTGATCTAAATTCATACTAAAGGTCAAACCATCCCCTGGGGAGTCGCTGAGGCCAAAGCTGGGCTAGGAGAACTGAGCTGCCCAAACTGGCCAGAAAATAACTGAAGCCCAGCCCCAGGTTGCTGGATTTGACGTGGCTCCCCTGGATGAAAAGGTTGGTTATTCAAGATGTGGCTGCCACCTCTTCAGGGTAACAAACAATGATGTTTGAAAAGGTGCCTTTGATCCTCAGCAAACATTACAGCCCTGATATCAGAAATACTGGAGCTTTTGTTGGGAAGCAATAAGTGGTATCACCCGGCTGCCACTTCCCTTTGAGCTGGAAGGTTAATAGAAAAAAAATTAAAGTAACCAAAAAAAAAGGAGCAAGAGCTTAAAAACACAAGCCCTAAAATATCTGCAAATATTCAGTGGCTGAGAAATGGAATTGGTTCTTTTGTGCACAGCAATATCTTCTTAAACATCAGGAAGAACAGCATCTGCTCTGATCTAGGAACTTGTATGTAACAAGAACAAAGCAACTGATGAAGGGAAGGAAAAGGGACCTCGGGAGACTCTTTGGAGCAGGAAGAGGTTCCAGGTTATGGCAGAAAGGGTGAGTCAGGGATTTAATGCTTGTAAGGTCACAGTGTAGACTTTCTGGGGAGTGGATTCTCTCCTGGTATTTGCTTGCAGAGTGCCCCCACACCTTTGAAGCACTATATAACTGACACAATAACCACCAAGAGTGGGATTTACCAGCCAGATAGCTCTTTACCCTGCTTGGAAGACCACTCCCTCTACACAGATACTCACGTGTTACTTCAAAACCAAGCTGGCATCCCCTCCTTTTTCCTGCCAGGTGTGTTTTTCATCTCCTGCCCAGCTATTGTCTCTGCTGGAGTATTGCAGCTCGTCCCTGCAGCGAACACAAAGCCTGGGGAGCCTATGGAGAGCATCCCTCCTGGTTCTGCACAGCCAGGGAACGACCACGGGCTCCTTCTCTTGGGCTTTGCTCTAGGACAAGCCACACGGAGAAGAAAATTTCATTCAAAACAAAACCTGTCAGCCCCAGCCTGTAGACGGGAGAAAGACAGGTCTGGGAGGTGCTCTGCATCCACGAAGGTGACTGGCAATCTCCTGAAGCAGCTCTCAACCATCCTCAGCATGAGCAAACCCAGCACTAGGGATCCCACGCCCAGAATTAATCTGTGGGTTTGGGTTCAGTGGATAGTGAGGCAGAGATGGGTTGTGCTGGTGCTGGCTGTGAGAGGAGGGTGTCCCTTTGGCCACAACACCCCCAGGGCACCCCAGGTGCTCTCCAGGGCACCCTCCACAGGCTTCCAGCCCTGCAGGTATGAGCACCACTGAAATCCACAGCCCCTCCTGCCTTTGCAGCCCAAAGCAAGCCTTGGGGACAGCCACAGACAGCTCGGGGAGGCAAAGGTTACAGGTGTGCCCCCCGCTCCCTCCTGGGTGAACCAACCCAGGAATGATCTCCAGGCCCCGGGGTGACAGCTTGACGAATGACATGCCACATCAAGGCTGGCAGCTCCTTTGCCTGGGAGGAGCAGAGAGGTTCACGAGCATTTTTCTCCTCTGAAATCATCCCCCTGCCTGCCTGCCATTTCCAGCCCTTGTAACTCTGCTTTTTTTTCCCCTAATAAAATGTTTTAAAGATAAAAAGTACCAGGAGAAGATCCCCTCCTTGAGAAGAAGACAGCTGGCACTCCAGTGACCTCTGTGCTTCGTAGCTGGTGGTTTTCCCTGTCACCTCTTGGCATGATAAGGGGGCTGTGGCAAAGGGGACAACTGCCACAGGGGACCTGGCACCATGTGCTCACCCCTTTTACAGCTATGCAATGTGTAGAGATAGGACAGATCTTCATCCCACACTCACTCCTGGTTCTTCAGAACACTGAAGTTAGTGGGTATCAGCTTTGTCTCCTTCCCAGCGTGGACACTGGCTCTTTTTAGCTCCAAAAAGAAGCCTCAGGAGCTGTTCTTGGAGGCTGGTGACTACTGGTTCTGGAAATCAGTGGGAGAAGAAACCACCAAAGCACAAGCCATTAGCTCTTACTTCAGGCAAAGCAGAGGGATGCTGCCTTATTAAAATAGAGCCCTTCAGAGCCCATTTCTGCTACAGACAGAGGTGCTCTAAAGTCATCAGGAGACTCTCCAGCCACATCAGCAGCTGTGGGTCAAACCCAGAGGTCCATTCCTCAGCCTGTGCTGCAGCTCTGCCAGGGTCAGATCCTGCCCTGAGAGCAGTTTCCTCACAACACAGGTACTGCACAGCACCACTGTGCAGCCTCAGCTCCCCTGCTCAGCAAAAACCGTCCAGAACAAGCCAAGTCCGTGGAGAAAAATTGTGTTTTTTCTCAAAAAAAACCCTGTAGGTGTAAAATAATCGAGACTGCAGAATTCTTCTAAATTCTAAAGGAAAGCAGAGAAGGTGAGAAGCACCAAGGAAGAGGCTGGACACTACAAGCATCACTCAGGTGGCTGTGCTGGAGCACGGACACCCAACGGATGGGAAAGCACTGCCTGGAGCTCTCCCTCACCCCCAGGAAGGGCCAAGGCCCATCCCCCTCTGCTTGGCAGTTTCAGATGACATAGCTGACCATGGCTCATAAATCTCAGCTAATCAGGGCATTTCCTTAGGCCCCCGTATCTTTGTTTAATCACTTTCTCTGGGCCCTGCTGACTTCCCAGCTCTGGCAGGCAGCAGCTCAGCACTCCCAGCAAGAGACAGGAACAAACTCCCCATCCCAAGCTACCACCCCCCAGCTCTGGCTGCTGCTGCCTGTGCTCACACCCAGCACCACCAGGCATCTGCAGCCACCCCAGGAGCTTCTTTCCCAGCCATGCCCACCCCAAGAGCTGGCCTGGACAAAGGTTTACTGTTGGCTGTGTCCACTGGTGCAGTTTAACAAGCACCATCTACCACGCTGACAAAGATTAAATGAGTCAGCCTGGAGCAAGTGTTCAGCTGGCCAAACCCAAACCTCCTGGGGATCTTTGACTGGAACTCCAGCTACTTAAATCTGTTCTACATTAGACTCCCGTCGGCCAAAACGACTTCATTTAAAGCCTGTGTTGGGGTGTAATTGCCCCTTTCAAAGCAGGCTTGATAAAACCCAAAGGTGATTGAAAAACCCAATGGAGTACAAACAACTTTCCATGAAAGCCTCCTAAATGTGTAAGCCAGGCAGTCTGTTCTTCTGAGAGAGCAGGAATCTGACTCAAAATGCACCTCGGTTAGATCATGTCTCTGTCTGACACCAATCCATGGGAAAAAGTTGGTATAAGACACAGTAGCAAAGAGTTTAAATTGTCCATGTCTGGGGAATGTTCTCCTGAGTTTTCTCTGAGCGTCTGCTATTAAAATCCTTCTGCTGTAAATAGTCCAAAATCGAGCATAATTTTAGCTTGTGACTCCACCAGAATTTATTTTTTTTTTAAAAAAATAAAAATAAGAACTTAAAAGCAAACCAAAAGATGCTTCACTTTCATTTCTGAGTTACAGCTGAGTTTGGGCTGGGGGAGGGGACACT
>NW_008615512.1:17424-34867 GCF_000691845.1 Merops nubicus
CTCTTTCCCAGCCTTTAAAAATCAGAGGTTGCTATTTGCATGGGATAAGAGTTTAATCTTTTCAATCATGAAGCCGCCCAGCTGGCAGTGGTGGAGAGGATTTAGATATAAAGATGCATTTTTATAGGTGGGGGCAATCAGTCAGAGCTGCCAGGATGCCTTTCGTTAGGATGACCCAAGTAAGACCCAGAAGTGAAGGTGGTTGTGGGCAGCCAGGTGCCAAACTCAGCAGTGCAGCAAGGAGCAAATGAGTAACATGAGTCATGAGCAAACTCATTACAAAAGTGCACAGGGACACCCAAATATTGCTAACCTCACAAAATACACTGTCCTGAGGATGCTTTCAGAAGATCTCACACTTCTCCCAGTCCTACTGGCTACCTCAACTCACGTTGCATGTTTAGACAGAGGTAAACCCACTAAAAGTGATGCCCTGTGTGTTGATGAACACCAGGCTGTGATGTGATGAGCTGCTTCTACAAGCAGAAGACTCCTATTTGGGCAATAAACTGCAGGGTGACAAGCCACCCACCACCTTTGCCTCCACACTTGCTCCTCCCTTGAGGGACTGTGCCATGGGGAGCAAGCCCAGCTATGACACAGCCACAGCAGGGTGAGGTGGAGAAGCTTTTGGGCACTAGTATTTCTGAATGGTGGTCCCCAGACCAGGTCCTGAAGCTGGCAGGAATTCCTGCAGGCACCTCTCCATTCAGTTCAAAACCATCCTCCTTGTCTGAGCATGTTTTATTCTTTCAGAACACCTAAGGGGGAAAAAAGCCACCACAGATGGTACAAGAAGCATATTCTCACTTGCCTCCATACCAAACACCACCACAATATATCATCTTTATCCCAGTATCTGAAGTGAGAGGTGTGCTCATGCTGGAATGCCACAATTTAAGTGTTGTTCCTGCCAATCCTGCAAAGCGTCTGTAGACAAATGGAGCTGCCCAAGCTGCTTCCATCCACTTGAAAAACTAGGAGTAATAAAAATAGTCTTAGATGATGAGCAGAGGAGATGGGTGATGCTGAAATGAGTTAGCATGGAAAGTCTTGGGAATCTGTCTGTATCTCCTCGTCCTGCAAGAAGGTGACCCCTGGAATATTTTGATGTATGTGATCTTGACTGAGGAGAACAGAGACAAGTGGAATTAGTGGAGGAAAAAAAGCGGTGACTGAAAAGTCTATTCCTAAACAGTGGGAAACTGTTTCCACGTGGGAAGCCCGAGGGAGGCCAGACAAAGGGATTTCTCACATTTCATGAGCTGTATGACAGCTACAAGCAGGACAAAAGCAGGACCCAGCCTCTCCCTCCACTCAGCCCTCCCAGCTGCAGAGGCATTGCCTGGGCCAGTGGTGGCACATGGTGACTACGAGTCCCTTCCCCAGCGAGGGACAGCTGGGCATGGCACCAGGAGGCTGAGAGAGGGCTACTGGCCCACTGGTCACTCCCAGTGCATTTGTTTTGGAAGGTAACTTGATGCATCTTCTCCAGTGCTCCAACACTGGCTGATGCTGGTGCCTTGGGCATACAAAAGTGTGTGTACACCTGAGGCCAAGAGCACCACTCCTGCCCAGAGGAGATGGAACAATAGGATTCCTACCACAGGCTGCCATGCAGTAAGTTTCATCCTCATCTCCTCACCTGATATACAGCCTCTCTCCTTTTGGGATGGGGCTTGAATGCTTCAGTAACATGATGTGATGTAAACTTGATGTAAACTCCACTACCCTCTCAGCCAACTACATGATCTCAGCTCCTTATCTCAATCTCTGCTTGAAAACTTAATGGATTTGGTCTGCTAGAGTGGCAGCAACTCAAGCAGCTCTTTCTAGAGGTGCCTCTGTTGGGACTGAACCTTAGAACAGCCAAAACAGCTCTACAGATGCACCTCCCACCTCCCTGTGTTCAACCACAAAGCTCGTGGGGAAAGTCCAAGCCATGGTTGCCTGAGGTAAGCCCAAAGTGGACACGGTGGCCCAAAAGCTGAGCTTCCTACCTTCCCATAATGATGGTTTCAACATCAAAAATCAAGACTGAGCTTCCGTTAGCTCGGGCAGTAAATGGCCACAGGCTGCCCTGTGTGGGTCAACCTACTACCATCCCAGGACCTACAACAGCCAGAAGAAATGTGCGTGGGCAGAATTCCAGACTCCACAACTGGCCTCAAAAATCAGATAATGTCATGGGAAAACACAGGGATGACCCTTGGGGAAGAAATCCCTTAACCCCAACAGCCTTCTTGAGAGCCACTCAAGAGCTGTCTTCCCTGCACACAGTGCCATGAGTTTCTGTGACTGCAGTAAACTCCCAGTTGTTGGAGGGCTGGTGACTGAGCATGCTGCCTAGACCTGAGCAATTAAAAAAAATCAAAGTATATTCTACCAGCCAACTGTTTAATTCTCCAGGGTATTAAGCACAGCGTGCGACTAATGGAAAAGCTTCAGATTTTGAGAACAAGGAATTCTCTCTGCACTGTTTATTGGACAGAATCAAAGTACACAACGGGATGTGAGCATGATCCATTCCCCTTGGTACCATCCACCATGGTGGAAATGCCACAGATTTGGGTACATGCTCTTTGGTCTGCTCCCAAGGGAAAGAGTGGACTGACCCCCTCTGAAATAAATGAGCAAGATTCCCATTATGGAGAGAATTCCTTGGGTAGGGCTGTGCTACCCTGTTACCATAGTTGGCTTTCTGTCATCTCCCTGGCCCCCTGATCTGCAGAGGAGAGGTTTTGGTGCTCTGGCAGAGGGCAGTGCTGAGCACCACCCTCTCTGGGGGATCTCAGCCTGCTCTGGAAGCTCTCCAGGAGATAATGCTGTCACTGGGCGATGAGCCCCTCAGGACTGCTGATGCTGCACTTCCTTTCAAATGTAAACAGTTGTTCCTGGGCCAAGAAAGCATTTCACACTGCCCAGCCCAAACATTTCAAACCCCTCTCCTCTCCCGCAGTCCTGTTGAAGAATCTCAATTTAATTTTCATTAAATTAACCAACTCTAGGGTTTTTTTTTGCATCTGCCTTTTGGTTTCTGCACCGTCTTTGGGGTGTACTTCAAGTTTGGGCTATTTCTTTAACTCCTGAAGCCTGAGTTAAAATGCAGTTTTACAAAAACCACGCGAGCAGAAAGGGAAGCTGCAAGTAAAACATCTGATATTGCAAGACATGATAAAACGACAGGGGCTGGCAGCACTGGCAGCCTGCCCTCTCCTCCTCCATCCATGGCCTGTGTCCCTTTGTGAATTGGCTTTTGTTTGCTGCAGATTCACTCTAGCGGTTTCTCACACCAGAAATTAAGCCCTATTTTATCCAAACCTGGCCCAGAGGGCCTTTGGCTCCTAGCCAGAACATACAGAGCATTTCTTTTTGCTTGCTCTTCCTTTCTCAGTCTCTCTCCCTTCAGGATCCTGTTATTTAAAAACCAAAAAATGAAATAAAACAAAAAACAAAACAAAACAAAACAAAACAACAACCTGCATTTCACTGATTAAAGTGCTTACTTTCATGTTGCTACATTTGTTTTTACTGCCTTTGGGGTCATAAGGAAGTACAAATCATTTTGGGTTGAAAGTGAGCTGGGAGAAAGCTGAGGAGAAGAAGGGATGTCGTTGAGCATTCCTTTGGTACAGACACAGGCACTGGAATCAGCCTGGGGATGATTCAGGAGTGGGGAGGGAAATGGGATGTGGATAAAATGAGGCAGCCCAGGATGTGCCTGCAAGGGGCTGAAGGACATGCTCCCAAGGACGTGCTGTGAGGGTGGTGGGACATTGGTCCTGGCTCAGCTGGCCACAGGCAGCACGCCTGGGAACGGGCATCAGCCACTCAGCCAGGGGCTCCCCGAGCCACCCCAACAGCCACTGTCACTCCAGTGCCACAGCTGTGAAACAGCAAGGAAAGCAGCACCCAAGAGGCTGGCCTCAGCCCAAGCCTCGCGTTCCAGGAGGGAGACAGACACCAGGGATGGTCACTGCAGACCATGCCTCTGCCAGATGTGGCTGCTTGCATCTGGCCCACAGGTGCAGCCAGCCTGGGCCAGCTCCTCCTCCTACCTGGACGTGTTTGTGCTGCAAGCTGCTGCCCACGGCTGCTCCTCTCCTGCTGCAGAAGGCTGGTTGCTTTTTTCTCTTGGCTTTGCTCCCAGAGAACTCCTGGGCTGCTGCTGCCCACCACCACCTGCCCAGGGCAGGCACAGCTGGAGTCCTTGCCTCTTTTGCTGCTGCTCTGAGGGTGAGGAAAACCTTGGGTGAGGAATCTCTAAATGGAAACTGCCTGAGCAAAGCTAAATCTGCCCTCTCAGCTGGGTAGAAATCTATGTGGCTTCCCAGCAGGATGGAAATCTGTATCTGAGAGCCAACAAATTCTGCTCCCTTTCCAAGTGTGGAGGTGTGAGATTAGAGACCCTTCTGGTGCATAGCTCACAGAGGCTGCCACCTTCCAATTCCTGAGGTTTGGGGAACGCAGTGCCAGTGGAGTCATGAGCATCCCTGAAGTCACTTACTGTCCCCTGCACACTCACCCCTCTGCTCCTCAGGGCTGCCAGCACCTTGCTCTGGCCTATCTCTGGCTCTGATTGCTCTCAGAGACCCCAAGACACAGGATGAAACCTCTGAGAGAGGAGAATGATCAAAACTAAATGAAGAAATGTGAGGGGACTGTAGGACAAAAAAAGGTTTTCTTGGAGACTTACAGCTCTTCCTTCCTATCCTCCTCTTACCTGCTCAGTTCCTTCTTCATATCACCATTTCCACCTTCAAGTTCTCTTCCCTGATCTAGGAGATCTGACTGTGTGCAGGCCACTTCCAACAGATAACTAGCTCCTGCCTAACCCTAACCTGGCTCATTTCCTTCCTCCTCTCCTGCCTGAGAGCTGAGACCTTGTGCAACTGTCTGGTTGCTCCCCCCTGAGGGATCCCTCTACCACCTTGTCTTCATCTGATAAGACCTGGACCCTGTAAGCATTTGCTGGAAAGGGTGGAAAAAAACCCAGCTACATCTACAAAGGCCTCAAGCAGACTGGAGAACAATATCTTTATCCAAATCTGAAGTCAATTGTCTTTTTAAATCAGTTTAAACTGAAATAAGATCCATTCCCCCCTTGTTCCTTCTCCAAATTTCAGCTGTAATCACAGGGCACACTCAGTCTGAAAGGCTGGAGACCAGAATGAGCCTCGGACACGTACTGGGCAATTCATCACAGGAGATTACACCCAGGGAGGGGGCTCATGTGATTAGGATTTAACAGTCAATTAAAGAAGCTGGGCTTAAGGAAGGACTCCAAAATGACTCCTTTTCCTTCTGACTCCGATGCCAACCTTGGGAATCTCCCTGTTGTTAACCCAGATGTTCAATTAAAGCCAACTGGGACACATGAAACAGCTTCTGGAGTTTCACTACGATGGGAAGGAGACGTGGGGGCTGCCCTGGAGGCAGGCAGGGCTCAGGAGAGCCTGCCCAGGAACCTGTCCCCTCTCTTGGATTGTCTCTAAAGGATCCCAGCCATGTGTTTGCTGCTGGTTAGAGTCCACACTGGGCTGTGATTGCCTTCTGGAAGAGCTCTCCTTCCCCAGGGCAATGCATTTCAGAGCAGCTCAGAGGGAAAGGCAGACATTGAAGCCTCTCTTCCATGCTTTCACAGCCAAGATTACAGGCTCAGCACCTAGACAAGCAGCTCCTTTCAGGCCAGTGAGAAGAACTTGCTGCCCAACTTGTATTCAGCCTTCACTAAACACAAAACTTTTCCGTCTGCCCCTTTCTTTCAACAATTTTTTACAATAGTAAAAAAAAACCCAAAAGGATTGTGTCGCTGTTTTCTCATTCTATAAATTTCTTCCCCCTCAGCTCTTTTTGGTCTATTGGAAACTACCAAAGTGTTTGCTGGAAGAGACAAAACAGGACTGAAATATATCCCTGGATTTTCCCCTAATAGGCTTGCTAGAATAATAGCAAGGTCGTGACTCCCTCTTCATCCTAATAATTGTTGTGGCACATCCCTAAAAAGGATGGCTGACCACAATAAAAATATGTTGGGCTTTTTTAATGTAGCAGGCAGGAATTGTTGAGAAATCACTTAGAGCACATGAGAATCAGCCTAATGCTGTTCTTGGGACCAGCTACTTGCCAGGGACGTTCATCTCCTCACATCTACATCGTTCTTTAACAACAAACCCCTCATTTTCCATAACAAAGCTGTGGGAATTTTCCATAACAGTAAACATGAATTTTCCCCCAAAGTTCTGCCTCCTTTTTATCAAGCCATAGCACCTTGAAGCAAATGCTCGAGACAAACCCAGAGTTAAGATTACCATGGTGTGATCTCCTGCCCTCCTCAAGGAATCTTCATCTGCCAGGACACAGGGTAGCTCTGCAACCTGAGTGATGCCACCAAAAGGGTGACAGTGATGCAGTGAGGGTGATGCTGCCTATGCCTTCATCCTTCAAGGAGCACAGGGGGAGTAGGAGGCTAATTCCCAGGAGACACACGGGTGCTGTGTCTTAGTAGAGACTTTTCATATTCCAACCAACACTTTGGATTAGAAAATCAGATCCCAAAGCCAACATTGAACCAACCTCCACACTTCTGGCATGTTGGTTTTGCCAGTGGATGTTGTTTCACTCATCAATGTGTTTCCCAGCCGCCCAAGTGGCACTTTGGGTCTGTTGAGTGGAACACTAACATGTTCTGTTCCTTCTCCCCAAATCCACACAGACACTCAGAAGCAGCACTCCCCCCCTCAAATGTTTTTCAGGAAGTAGTGACTTTTGGGAACCCGAAAGACAGAATGGAAGTTGTTGATCAGAACAAGCAGCTGTAGATCCCTTGGGGGGATACACAATGCAGAACGGGATGCTGCCTGACGTGCTGTTTAAACTGGGTGGATTTATGAGCTCCTCTGATAACAGCTGTTATCTGGAGCTAGGATCAGTTACCACCCCCTTTGCTGGAATTTCTCTTGGTTTGTTCTCTTCCCAGCTCTGAGCCCTTCTGGAGAGCGTTCCGTGTAGCTTTGGCTTTTGCAGATTCATGAAGATGGGGATCTAAGTCTAAAGGCATCCTGTGAATTTGCATTGAAGGCTCCACTAACCTCAGAGATCCAAGAAGTCTTCAGACTGGGCCAGAGCAGTAGGAGCAAGCACAGCAGCTACAGCTGCATGCCTTGGAGCAGCAGTGGATCATATAGTGACCAGACCTTTGTGCCAATCATGACTGCTGGGTCCAAGCTCCTCACACAAGAAACAGGTGACTGAGAGCAGGCTCCCCATGAGCATTGCTTTATGCATTTTGGAGTCTCCAAATACCAGAGGTGTTACCCCAAACAGCAGTGTTGTAAATCAGAGTCACTCCTGCCAGCAGACCCTCTCAGTATCCACCCCCTAAAGGCAGGAAAAATGCTTAGACAGTGCTACCCCCACAAATGGTACTGGATTCAAAAAGAGAATATAACTACCTGGATTATTTTGTGTCCAGAAAATTAGTGGTGTAAAATTTCCCTGGTGAACAGAGGACAAAACCAGGGGTTAAAATAGTAACTTGGGATGCGTGCCTCTAGTTCAACTCTGGGTTTACTGCTGCAGATCTTCTTTAAAGTATATATTCCTTGAATAACAGTTATTTAAAGAGCTGCACCACCTCATATTGCATTTTCTGAGCACTCCTCAAATCAGCTCAAAGCTTCCTCCTTTTTTTTTCATCACATTCATTTTAGAAATGGGCAAACTCTAGTATAGGCTGTAGCAGTCAACAGGTCTTGCGCAAAACAAACATCACTGTCAGAAGTAGAAACTAGGTCTCCTGAGCCTTGGCCCCAGTGCTCCAGTTTTTCTGAATGCCTGTGATGCACACTGCATGGAAGCCTGCCAGGAACAGCTCTCTGCTCAGCAGAAACAAACAGCACTTTCCACCCCCCTCCCCTTTCTTTCCTATTTTTTTTTTTTAAGCACTGAAATCGTTGAGAGTCGAATAACAGAACAGACACAAGATGAGGTGACAGTTTGAGAGCTGAACACAACCACATGGAAAGCTGCTCTACAGATGAGTCCAGCAGTAGGAGACTTTCCTGAATATTCAAAGGTTTCTGAGAATTCAGGCTGGCAGCAGTGAGTCAGCACTGGTGCCTGCTGAGGCAAGGATTCACTCTGCTGTCAGATCAGTCTCAGGCCAGCTTGAAAAAGAAAACCCACAGAGATGTGTGACAAAAAATACATTTTGGATAATAAAATCCCTGCATCTGGAGCCTGATGACCCAGCCAGGTCTGACACCACCCGTGCAGCAGGCAGGCTCAGAAGTGAAGGCTGGCCACCGTGTCACTGGCAGGCGGGCACAGTGGGACCTGTCCCACACCTGCAAAGCCTCCAGTTCTCTAGACAAGGACAGCATTTGGGAGAAAGTCAGAAAAACCTTCTAAGATTGCCTCCCTTTACCCTCAAAAATATTTTTCCTAACGTGGTCACACTTGCATCACTCAGCAAGAGGGTGGCTGCTGAGACATCAGTTCCCTCTGCGACCAAAAGACCCCGAGCTTGGTGCTGTTATCTTCTGCAGGAGGATGCAGGCTCTCCAGAGGCACTGCTGGGTCAAGGTGGGCTGGGTTTCCAGAAAGCTGAGCTCTGTGGTGCAATGATCAAGCTCCCTCTCAGGTAATATACTTTGCAGCCTGAAAGCTGCTTCCTTAATCTGCCTTTTGTAGTTCCTGTTTTAATGAGCACCATCTGTGATGAGCTTACTTTTATTTACTTATTTTTGGGTACAGGCAGTGTTAGATCCTCAGATTTTGGTCAGCCTGCCTGGAAACTCTTCCAAGTTGGAGATGACCAGCTGATGTACTGAGCTCTGGGATGATGCTTCCAGGCACTCGAGAGCAGCCCCAAGCCAGCAGCAAAAGTGACCCATCAGCAGGCCCTGAAGTCAACTGCAGAGCAGGGACTTTTCCAGGCTGTTATTTCCTCAGCCCAGCTGGCCTGTGGGCTGTACAGCCACTGAATGGTCTGGCACAACTGACCCCATTTTCCCAGGAATGCAGGGGGGGTTTGCTGCGAGCGTGGCTCCACCAGCCAGAACAGAAATCAGCCCTGGAAACCCTTTTCTTTTAGCCTCAGCCTGGCCCAAGGCAGAATTAAACCCCCAGCCTTGCAGAGGGAAGAACTGACTGAACCAGGGAGGAGCTGCAGGTAATGATCCCTGCCACCTCCCCAGTGCACCACCCAATTTATTTCAAAGTGCTGGTTTTATTCACCCTCAGACATCAGAAACACTTTGCCTAGGGCATGGGCTGTCACATTCCCCAGCTCAGTGAGCAGCCCGTGTGGAGCTGTGCTAAAGGCTTTAGGAAGATGCTGGTTTGTGGAACAGAACAGGCAGTATCTCAGCAATTGTGCTCAACTTTACTCACCTGGCAGGCACTGCTGCTCGGAGAGGGTGACAGCCTGAGTTACTTCCCACCAAGGTAGGCATCCCTAGATGGATCAAGGTGCTTCTCAGGACTCTGGTGCCCTATGGAAGCAGTAGAAGATTATCACACTTAGAGCCAGATAAGCTACTGCTTCATTCTGATGCATGTGTGGTGTCCTAGCACACAGCTTATGATCAGCTCACCAACACGTGAGGAGTGACTTTCACCTCCAACCCTGCAGCAATCCCCAGCTGGCACCCAGCAAGCTTGGCCTCCCTGCACAAGGATCGTCCTCCAGCCTCTCAGAGGAACATCTGCTGTAGCTTAGCAGATAATACACGTCCAGTTCTGGTTTAATCCTGGTGCTCTCAGGTGTCTGACGGGTGCTATGCCTCACTTTTGGAGCTCCATGGCTTTCCCAGGTGTGGAACATGGATCAATACACACAGGTACCAGTAAAGCTGGTGGAGATCTGCTGCAGGAGAAGTGCAACACAAAACTGAGACATTACTGAAGACCATCACCACCTGCAGCATGAAATGTTTTTAGTTTAACTGCCTTTTGATGGAGATGAGAGTTGTGTGAGGCACTGGTGCCCAAACATCAGCAGGGGGATCTCTGTGACCTGGACACAGCCAGTGCCAGCCAGCTCCAGCTGCCCTGCCACAGGGCATGGCTGGGAAAACCTCTGTGATAATGAGCAAAATGGGCAAATAAATTAAAAACCCAATTTAGAGAGAGTCCTATGAAAACTGGGGAGAACAAGGAGCTCTGGGCACCAGAGTGGGTGTTCCCCTGAAGCTGAGCCTAGGAAAAGGGGGTCATAGGGGCTACTCACCTTCCAAAACAATTTTAATAAGAAGTAAATTGATTTTCCTGTTTTGCCCACAATGGTAATTGGTAAGTGATCTCCCTACCTTTCCATCTTATTTTCTGTTGAAGAGAGGGAGCGAGGGAGGGCTCCTGGCAGCCAGACATGGGCAACCTGCCACAGGGCTGCAAAAAGCAGCTAATGCTGTGCTCCCAAACCCTCAACAGAACAGCCCTGTGTCTGCTCTCCTTCTGTCCCAGCCTGCTGGAAACAAACCACTCAGCAGGACTTACTAACAGACTAAAGCAGAATTATACCCTTAGTACAGCCTGGCCACTTTTGTTTTGCTCCCTATCAGCTATCTGAGAATAGATATTAAAATAATACCTTTTTTATCATAATACATTAAAAAAAATATCGCACATTGACCTTACTAATTGTTCTTAATTTTAGAAATCTCAGTACACGCAGTTCCTATGGAGGATTTACTCAATGAGAACTCCTGGCTCTTATCAAACAATGGTGTATTTCCCAGCAGGAAAAAAATGCCTAATTAGTTTTCTAGGTTTTTTCCACGGCTGATTAGTCCAACATACATCCAGGGAAACTGAATCCCCTGGGAGACCTCAACGCAAACAGTCATCAATGAATGAGCTGAAATCAAACCCTCCCTTCACCTCCCCAAAGCAGCAGAGATGTTTTTATCTCTGCGTGTCACTCAAAGCTTAAGAGAAGAAAAATCAGTGGTATTAGAATACATCTACAAGCTCCTACCAAAAAAAGCAGGTGTTTGAAGGAGCAGATGGGCTGCTGCCTGAGCAGCAAAATTTTGGCCAAAGACACTAAAATAGCCCCAGTTAAATCAGATGTTTTTTAGGATGCCACTGCCAAGTCCTCCTAAGTAACAGAAAAGAATTTCACGAGTTGGTGCAATGTAACCATGTAAGGGCAGCTCTGCCCATCCTGTACAGTACAAGTACAGTTCATTCCCTTTCATGGCTCTAGAAGATCTGAACTATTCCTGTCCCAGGGAAACAAAGAGCATTTTACATCACAATACCAGAAAATGCAACTCAAAATTGGTTTTTAAAGGGACTCTTGCCCTCCCTCTGTCAGGGTTCTGCAGAAATTGTTATCAGGCTGTGCAGTCTCACTGATAAGGATGGTGTGAGCTCCAGGAAGCCTCCAGCACAGCACTAATCCTTTGCCAAATGAACCAGGTTCTAGGATATGGCACCCTAAACATTTCATAGGCTTATTTTAACCAGAAATGAATGAAAAAGCAATTTGTTTGAATATATTTTTTAAAAAAATTTCTGAAAAACAAATGGCAACAATGTGTACAAAGCAAAGAACATTTTAAATGATGCCATAATCCTTAAATACTTAATGCAGAAGTGTAGATCTGGTGGGGCTGTACACTGATGGAGTTTTCACTGCTCAAAAGGACATCTGAGAGACCTCAAGCCCAATCTTGAGCTTTCAAGCTGTCAGTTCACTTTGCCTTATGGAGGAATTCCACTGAAATCCACAGGGATGAACAAGAGTCCCAGGGGATTAGGAGCAAGTCAACAATATTTAAACTCTTTGGTAAACCAAGGATTTATCAGCAGTAAACAGTTACTTGGTTTTATTTAAAGTTCTACCCTAATGCTGAGGCAGAAGCAGCTAATTTAAGATATGTCAGAAAGAAACATCAAGTCCAATTAAAACTTATCTCCTCTGACTCTGTACAAAGGAAAGTAATGAGGATTGGATGTTAGCCAAGCCAAAATCTCTGCAGTTTGGAGACTGTATTTGTCTTTCCAGAAAGTGTTTTCATAGATTTATCTGCTGGAAAAATGAATTATTTCCAGGAGAATCACAACTAACAATGTCCCATCCCCACCCCTTTTTTTTTTTTTAAAACATCTTTCATGGCTCAGTTAGATGTCAGCAGATGGCTCAAAAAATAAAGTTTGGGTTATTTGTATGGGTTTTTGCTGCTTGTGGGGTATTTAAAAGTTCTCTCACATGCTTTCTGTATTAAGTTCATCATGAATTTAACATGAAGCCTTTTTTTGGTCTTTATAGCCAAGATTCCCCTTACTTGAATGATCCAGGAGTTTCTCTTTTAGAAGTTCTATCAGGCTGGAGGAGGAGGAAGAGTAAATTCAAGCACTATCAGTGGGAAGACAGAATGTGCAACCAAAGACATTTCAGTTCATAGCTGTGGTAAAAAAGCCCAACAGGCTGCCAGCTTGGGATTTCTCTGCTGAAATTACTCCTGAAACAGAGGCGATTAAATCCCTGTGGTGGCTTACACTTGAGATTCCAACTCCCTTCATGAGTTTGAAATAAAACCCAATTCCTGTGGTCAGTTCTGGGCACCTCAGTAAAAGGAGGAGATTGAGAAGCTGGAGCATGTCCAAAGAAGAGCAACTAAGATGAAGGATCTGAAGAACAAGTGTGGTGAGGAGTGGCTGAGGGACATGGGGGTGTTGAGGTGGAGCAAAGGAGGCTCTGGGGTGATCCTCTGGCTCTCCACAGCTCCCTGACAGGAGGTTGCTCTCTTCTCTCCAGTAACAACTAATAGGACAAGAGGAAATGGCCTCAAATTAGGAAAAATTTCTTACCTGGAAGGTTTGTCAAGCCCTGGAACAAGCTGCCCAGGGCAGCGGTGGAGTCCCCATCCCTGGAGGGGTTTAAAAGCTGTGTACTGCCTCTAGGGATCAGCAGTGGACTTGGCAGAGTTTGGTTAATGGCTGGACTTGATCTTAAAGGTCTTTTCCAACCTAAATGATTCTATGGTTTTAAAAAAAATAAAGAATATCACCCTACACTTTAAGCACACAGTAGCAGAGCCTGATTTGCCATGCCTAGGTTCAACTGTAGGTACCACAAAATTGGTAAAATGTGGCTGAAAATGGAATTTTCCAATACTAATCATATCACCCTAACATACATTAAACCCACCAAATTCACACGTGACTTTTTATCCCCAAGAGAAGCACCAGCTGAGAAATAAACCTGCTGTGTGCAAACAAGATCCACCAACACAAAAGCAGCTCCTAGAAGACAAGAGTCAGCATTGGCTTGTATCCCCCCTGCAAAATCAAAACCTGAGACATCACACCATAGAAGACACCATCATTTTAATTCCTTGTGGAATTAGAGCCAAATTAAATCAGAATTCTCTTCTCCCGACAGAGGTGCCAATGATTTAACTAGTTTTAAGACAGAAGAATGTGTCTTCTCTTCTCTGAAGGTCCTTTGTCACCTTTCTCACTCCTATCTTAGCACCAGCAGCTGTTTCTAGCTTGGCACCATCCACAATTCAGTCTCTCAGCCTCTGCAGACAGCAGAGGAGAATATTGTGGAGGGCTTTTGCCATTCAATGCAGCATTTCAGGCTGTAATAAAGGAATTATTAAGATTTTGCCAAATATTTTGTTATTTCTCCTTATTTTCCTGCTTTTCAACATCAAGGTCTTAAATAAAGGTAAAACTTTAAGAGTCTCACACATGGCTATCAATCTGCTAGCATGCCAAGAAGTATTTTTGGCAAGTTTTCCATGAATTCCAGTATTAATAATTTGCTAAAAGATTGTGTTGATGACAGAACAAATATGGCAAGCCTCTATCAGCAGAAAAACCACAAAACTTTGATACCATAACCAAAAGAATTCCCTCATGCTCCACTTCAGAGCAAAAACGGAGCTGAGCTACAATTGCAAAACTTACTGAATCTGGAGAAGAAAGATGATCATGGACCAAACAGCAAAAGGAAATTCTTGATTTTGAACTCTGGCACTGCTTTACAAGCTGACTGGTTTTAAAAATTCATAATCAGAATCTGTATATCTGTAAGACACACACATTTCTAAGTCTTTCTAGACCAGTTATAATAAACCCACCAGTGTTTCTGACTTGAACAAAAGACACAGCACAAGACAGGTTTGAACTGTTTATTTGACATCAGATGTTCCACAGCAGAGTTCCTTCAGCTAGAAGTTCCTAGAACATGAAACAAACACTGTTACAGAACCAGTCTGCTTCAACAGATCAAGTAAATATTTCTGCCCAACTGTGTAATCACCCTATAAATACAGAGTATACTTTTTCCCTCCTAAATGCTGGATTTGGCTATGAGGTTTCCCCTGCAAGAGTTAGAGGACAAGATAAACATACATACTTGGAAACAATCCCATCGTTTTTTGCCAGACGCAGGATGGAGTCGTCTGATTCACCCTTCAAAACACAAACACCCCACACAGATGAATCAGAAGTGACCAAATCAACCACTGAAAACCCATTAAAAAGAGAGGCAGCTGCAGCATTTACTGCTGGGAGTGAAATGCACAACTCCTCCCACAGATCACTGCATCTTTTATACACAGATTAGCACTTAAAACAAGCTGTAAAATTCTTTTGTCATCCTTTAGGAGCAGAAATTGCTTTAACCTGGTAAAATACACACTTGCATTAACATGATGTATTCCTGGGTAAGCAATTCCTGATAAACATGGTGTAAAGCTTCAAGAAATTTAAGTCATGATAGTTATCCTCTCTAATAAACAGTGGAATAAATCCAGATATTAGTAGCCTGGCTCATTCTTCAAAAGGAAAAAAACCCACTATGTTTCTATAGAATAAAAAATTAATATATATATTTTTTTCTATATACAATTCCATAATTCTAAACCAAAGCACTGAGGAAAACAGAAGAAACTGATTCTTCCAAGTAAATTTATTCACATCTTCCCTCCTTCTTCATTATCCTCACAAAAACTCTCCCTCTAGAATGAGCTGAAGGCTCATTTGTGTTTTCAGGGCCAAATATAAATCTAAAAACATGACTAATTGACATAAAAGGAAGCACAATCATTTGGCAGGTGAAGGAAGTACTCACCATTCTACGAATGGGGCCACAGATGGCATATGTTTTGAACTGGCCATTTACTCTGCCTGTTACCTTGTCCACCTGGAATTGTGAGCAAGTTATGAGATAAAAATTACTTGCTAAATACTGAAAACATTTTTCTGCATACCACAAAACCCCAAGGCAAACACTGATGTTAGAAATACAACTATAAAGTATCTTCTCAACAAATTTGTAGTCAATAGTGCAGCTATAAAACTTAATGGATCACCCAGTGTAACAAGAACACAAAACAAAGTGGCAGCTAAAGGAAAATATCTGAGTTCTGAAGGGAAAGGTCAATGGAAAGTTTATTGTAGATTTTACTGCTGTTGGTATCTTTTCATGTTTCTTTTAAGGTCTATATTATGTAAGATTGAAGGGAATGGGGGATGTGGACAGTCTTGTCACAGTGAGACAGAAATTGCCTCACTTCCTCCAGTTGCTGAGAAATTTATCACAAAAAAAACCCCTAAACAATATAAGTGATGAAATTCAACAGTGTTTTGAACTGTCATATCATCTGAGTTTGAGTTCTGCTAATCTCAGATCCTCTGGAAGCAAGAAGCAGAGGTCATTGAAGGAATGGAACATGGTGAAGAAGGCAAGCAGCTGCCTTCAAATCTACAGAAAACTGCAAACAGCATTTTAAACAGTGATTTCTTTAGTCAGAGGGTCAACACAAGAGACTCAGTTGTTTAAAAATATGGGAATGTGGTCTTGGGGTCTCCCATTCATGAAGAAATCAGTCAGGCTACACAGCTTGCAAGCTGTAGGAACACTGTGTCCATAGAATCCCACACAAGTGATCTCATCTGTCACCTATCAAGAGCAGCAGATTCAAGTTTTAACAGAAATGACTGAAGCAGAACATAGAAGATGGGGTTTTAGTTAAGCATGTAGAACAGGAACAGGGCTCTGCTCTGGAAGCTGGATGTTTCTTAAAAGTTTGGACAAATTAAGAGAAAAAGAATAAAGAAGATCAATGAGAATTAAAAATTAAACTCCAGGGTGCAGAAGGACAGACTGAAGGATGATGGTGCTTTCACACAGAAAGGACAAGGACCTCCCAGAACCAACCATTTCTTCTCCTTCTTTCCTTCAGGGCAAGGAGCTCCCTAACTTATAACTCTAAACATCCAGAGCTAGGAGGTTGTGCTTAAAACTTACCTCAGAAATATTTATCTGAATAGATGCATGATCCTTAGCACCAATGATTCGGTTGCTAGCCGAGCTAAGGAAAAAAATAGTGAGATATAGTTAAACAACAGGAAATAGAGAGTCAATAACCACCCACACTATTACAAGTTTAGTAATTAAAATAAATTCAATTACATTTGAGCCTGTACAAGAAGTTTATACAGAAACAGTTTAAGCTTTCAGTGCTCAGAATATTAAAAGACAGTTTTAACTCTATTTAAAGGCAATTTGCACTAGGTAGCATCACACCACCTTGCCAACTATCCCTGCAGTTTGGTTTTTGTAGGCCCAGTTCACCCCTACGTAGCACCAGGGGCCTTCAAAACACACAAAATATCAAGTGTCCTAGAGAAAAGGAGGCTCAGGAGAGATCTTCTCACTCTTGACAACTCCCTGAAAGGAGGTTAGAGCCAGATGGGGGTCAGGCTCTTCTCCCCAGTGACAAGAACAAGAGGAAATGGCCTCAAGTTGTGGCAAGGCAGGTTTAGGTTGGCCCTGATGAACAATATTTTCCCTGAAAGGGTTGCCCAGGGCTGTGCCAGGCTGCCCAGGGCAGTGGTGGAGTCCCCACCCCTGGAGGGGTTCCCAAGCCGTGGAGATGTGGTGTGAGGGACACGGGGCAGTGGGGACCTGGCAGTGCTGGGGGAGCAGTTTGACTTGATTGCCTTAAAGGCCTTTCCCAACCTGAACGGCTCTGTGATCTGCCACTGCCACTGTGAGGTTGGCAGTTGTGCAACAGAAGACCCACAATATTCTCTTCAACTTTAGCCTTTGCTTCACATATTTTACCCGAGACATTTCACAGAATCACGGAGGGATTAAGGTTGGAAAAGCCCTATAAGACCATCAAGTCCAACCATCACCCAACGCTACCATGACCATTAACCCCCCCCATATTTAAAAAGGCAGAAACAGATAGAAAATAGGTATTCCCCTTCCTCCACTCCCCCCCCCGATTTGCTAGAGTGAAAAAACTGCTTTTTTAACGACTATCGGCATCTGGCCGCCCGCGGGACCCGCTCACCACTTCCGAGGGACGTAGAGGTCCACGAACTCGCCGGCGTCGTTCTGCATCTCGCTGGGAGGGACGGGCAGCGAGCAGGCGACACCTGTGGGGACACGGGCAGAGCTCAGCGT
>NW_008615513.1:0-47527 GCF_000691845.1 Merops nubicus
ATATATATAAAATATATCATATATATTGACATATATGTACATAATTTAAAGATGTAGTTGATATTAATATATTATATGAATACACAATGTATATATTCATAAGTTTAACGTATAGCGAGACAGCGATACTGAGAGCAAAATCTACGAATATGAACCCATTTAAATCTATTTTTAAGCACATCTAAATCTAGTATTCTAGTATCTACCATTCTATCTTTCGGATAAACGGTATACTCAAAGACAAATGGGAGAGTGTAATTGTTGCCTGCTCATCAAGTAATCCCCACAGAATCAAGTTTTTTAGAAGTGTAAGGATGGCACCATTACCATGATGTCTCATAAATCACCAGTAAGTGCACTGTAATTTGTCACTATGATTCGATGCATGACATTCTCTTCTTTCACAGTCAGAAAACTGATCAAATCTGGGATCTCTAAATGCATTGTGAGTTTGCCAAAGATTGTTCGCTCCAGACTAGTCTCCTATCTGTCTTCAAAGAGCAGCTGAATATCTAGACAAGGGAGAGATGGAAAATTACACCTATTTGGCTTTTTGCCTGGCATAACGTAAAATTTTGTGTAAGGAATTATCACTTTTACTAGAGAAAACGAGGAAAACTGTGAAGTCAGTAAGGAACTGGTTCAAAAGAAAATGGAAAACAGGTAGTGATAATGGGCAGCTGCCAGGCTAAATGAAACATTTTGCTAAATTTCTTAAAGAAAAAAAAAGAAAGCTATGCACCTCAGGACTCTCTGGACAGCACTCTTTGTGTCACACTGACAGAGCCAAAATCAGAGTCATCATTATCCTGATCTCAGAGACACAGCATGTTTTGCAGGAAGAGCTGTCTGACTTCAGTGCTTACTATAGTATTAAGTACATATCGCATTTGCAAAACTTTGACTGAGCTGAAGTTTCTTCCATCCTGCTGGAAATGACAGAAGATTGAGACCTAAATGTAGAAGCTAATTGTGAAATAACACCAAGCCACCCATATCATGAAACTAATTCAACCCTACAATACATCCAGTTAGTTATTTCTATCAGCAGCAAGCAACTGCTGTTAGCGTTTTGCAAAAAAAATATTGATCCATAAAACTCTGTATGTTTCTGACTGTCCAGTCTCAAAAATAAAAAAAAAAGAACAAAATCAGAGCAGGGTTATGAGACTAACTAAGGAATCAGGAAAGGAATCTATCAAGGACACTAAAAGAGTTTGACTTGCTTTGTTTAACAGGACAAAGACCAGAAAAACATGATGGTTGTTTATAAATACACTAGGAAGACATGAAATAGAAGAAAAAAACTATATGATTTAAAGGGCAAAGATGGTTCAAAAATATATATTAAAAAAATCCTCAGTGTCTCTTTAACTTTAGAAATGGTTTCTAAACATCTGACCAGTGTCCTTGACAGTTGCAACTTTCCAGCTGGAGTACTGGGAACAGAGAACACAATAATTTTAGAAATGATGTTGTCAAATATATCCAGACATTTGCATAATAAGCAAAAAATAAAAACAAAAAGGAGGATTAGAAAGGACTATTCTGAAGTCAGAATGAAATTAAGAGCCACCTACATACAGACACTTTGATTTTATTAACTGTTTCTGTGCCAAACACGTTGGATAAAGGAGATTCACACAGGTGACTGGCTCAGCCACACACCAGGAACATAAAAACATTAGTCCTGGCTCCCACCCACCTCCTTTTTAAGGCTCACAAGCTGTGGTTGCTCAGGTTTGAAAGCAAGAATTTTCTTTCTTGGCACACATCACCGAAACTATACTGCAAGCTCTGTCTATCCTTTCTTGGAGTTAATGTATTCCTTGTCCCAGATGCTACTGAGTCATAGCACTGTATTTCATAGGACCAGGTTCAGTCTTTCTAACATCCTGAATGTGAGATCCTGGCATCAGTCTGGAAGCAGAGCATCCCAATTTCTTCATATTCCAATACAAATTGTTTCATGGAAACAGTGCACAGAACTTTTAAGTTAAGTAGAGGAAAAGAGCCCAGTAATCTGCATATAAGTATCTCAAAAGTGCTTAGAATACAGATGGAGCATTTTGAGAAAGCACTGAGGTCCACAGTCTATCCTGATGTGAATTTTCTAGACCTTGGATGAGTAGGATAAGACACAAAATGGACGTCAGTTTTGGACCATGATCAGAAGAAAAAAACAAAACAGAGAACAGAAGCTATTCCAAGTATGAAACCTGAAAGTAAAGACATCAGATCAGTAGAACTGCTAAACCTAGAAAGATAAAATCTACAAAAGTATTAGAAGAAAAATCACAAGAAGTATCTTATGATAGGCAAATGTGGCCACTGAGGCAATACTGGAACAAAGAAGCCCTGATGACCAAATAAGTTTAGACGCAGAAGCTTATTGTTTGTAATGAGAAAAATCTTGATGGAAGTAATAATTGTTAAATTAAAGGCAATTCTAAAGGAAAAAGATAGTAAAGGAAAATATGCTCACAGAATATGCTGAAGCTGCATTTGTCTGAAGTACATAAGCTGGCACTTAATGGGATAAAAGCATGAATAGAATCAAGAAATATCTTGGTATTCGTTGACTTTTTGAAGCCAGTCTCAGGGAGTACAATGCAAAGCTGAAGAATTACATGGAGTTCCAGATAAGTTTATTGCAAAACTAAACACTATGTACAAATTCTCTGCAGTGCTCAGAATCACTGGGAAAACAAGTCAAGGACAAACCACTACTTTTTATCCTGCTCTTAAAGCAGACGTGATGAGTGTTATGTACAATGAAGAGCAAAATCTTAATGATGTCCATGCAAGTGTCTCAATCTAGGCAGATGACAGTTCATCACCAGCACAAACTCATATGGAAGACCCAGGTACAAGACCTTGCACTTAATCTTCTTGAACTTCATAAAGTTCACTCAGGCCCACTCGCCTAGCCTGTCACGGTCTCTCTGAAGGGCATCTTTTACCTCCAAGGAATCAGCTGCACCAAACTTATCTGGAACTCCACGTAATTCTTCAGCTTGGTGTCATCTGCAAACTTGCTGAGGGTACACTCAATGCCACAGTCTATGTCACTGATGAAGATATTAAATAGTAGCCATCCCAGTACAGATCCTTGAGAACTTGTTACTGGTTTCCACTTGCATACTGAGCCATTAACTATAACTCTTTGGACACAGCCATCCAACCAGTTCCTTATTGCTCTAACAGTTCATCTTTCAAACCCATCTCTCTCCAATTTAGCAGCACGAGTGTTGTGAGGAACCATATTAAAGGCCTTACAGAAGTCTAGGTAGACGACATCATAGCTCTTCCCTTGTCAGCCAATTCCCTCAGGACCCTGGGGTGCATATCGCTGAGTCCCACAGTCTTGTGTATGTTCAGGCTCTTCAAGTGATCTCAAATCAGGTGATGGTCATGCCCATGGGGGAATTAGTGCCTGTCTTGTTTTTTTCAGGGCTGGGGGGAGGCATTCTGATCATGTGTTGGAGGAAGCTGGAAATTGAATATTTACAATCAATTTCAATTTTCAACAAATGATATAATTAAAAAAACCACGGTTATCTGCTGCATGATGACACTTAGCTGAGGGAATTAGGCAACTATTCACTACAAATTTGAATTAAGTTCACCTGTGAATTGCACCCAAGCTAGGAAAGCCAGAGCAAAGGTTTTACTTTGATAAAATTTAGCAAGACAATTCTTGATAAATGAAAAGTCTTTTGGAACTAAAAGTTCATGTAAAAGTCTAGGTAAAATGTACCATAAATGGTTTGAGCTTAATGAGTTTTTAACATATTTTGGAGTGGGAAGTATTGTGCCTGACAGTAAAGTTGATGGAAGAAAAAAATGATGAGGGTAAATTTACTGTATTAATGAACATGAGCTCTACCAGATTCTGCTAGCCTGTGTGCTGACCAGCCCCATCCATGACACATGCATTTGGCCTGGTCTTGCAGAAGCTTAAAAACTGTACCACTACGTAAACTTCAGCTCTATTTTTATCCTAAAATATTGTGAATAAAACAGAAAATATTTCTGATTACCTGTAATGATGTCTTAGAATTTTCTAAGGCTTTTGGGGTTAAACCTAAATAAACTAGAAACATGAAACAAGCAGAAATAAACTTGTTACTTTCAGTGATCACTGTGATTCTTCTGCAATCATAGGTTTCCCCAGTAGAAGGGGCAGTCTTCTCCAGAGGGACTAGATTGTTTTGTCATACCTCTAAGTACTAGTTGTGATTTTTTAAACACACATCAGATCCTCACATAATTTCCTATAAACCGACATTTATTAAAAGATCCTGCAACAGGAAAGAAGACTCAGGATCAACAGAGATACAAGAAAACAAGCTGCATTTTCAGTTCATGCACCTAAAAATGTCTGGGTTTAAGCCCACAAAACATGTATTGTATTACCCCCAGATGCTGTTCTCAAATCTCAACACAACTTTGTCATTATAGCTATCTTAGAGAAAGGGAGACTTCCCTCTTATCGAATGAGCTGGAGAGGAAGGAGATTATCTGTTTTTTGCCTCAGATGTTGAGTGAAAGCAAGATGCTCTTTTATAAACTTCCACATAGAATTTGGACTCTAAAATGTGCTGAGTGGGATCACAAGCACATATGTTAGAACATGCAAATGAATGGAAATATGGAAGCATGTATCCAAATTGTTCTGATGTCTGATAGTAACACATGGGAAATTATTAGTTAGACAGAAAAAATCAGGAATGCACAGACTAATTGAATGTTGGAAGATATCTGCTGCATTACACAGGAATAGGATCAGCCCAGAGGGAGATCACCCTGAGAAACTAGTTTTAGTTCTGGCATGGACCACTGGCAATGTTGAGGTGCACATGTGCTCCCTAAATGCTATCTCCTACTGCCAGTGCTCAAGACATAACACTGGGCTACACAGATCACTAGTCTGACTCAGTAAGGTATTTCTTCTATTCTTACAACTGTTTAACTTTTCATTACTGACTGCAACATGAATTTTGGAAAAGTGTTAATGAAATTTGCCAGTGAAACAAAGTTTTATGCCAACGCAAAGTAAGAATGGACTAATGAACAAGACAGATCTGCGTAACTGCAAGGATGACAGCAACAGAAGCATCATCAAACTTATTAATACAAGAATGAAAACTCATTAATATTTTGCTAGGGATTTTTGCTTTAAACAATAGCTCAATAATGAGAAATGACAAAGTTATATAAAAGACTCAAAAGGATGTGGTCGTGAAAATGATGTTATTATAGCAGAGCATCCTAGCTGTGCTTCTCAGGAATATTTTTTGACATACCAGAAGCTTATCTTCAAGAAAGCTTCACCCAGGTGATACTGGTTTCGAGGAAGGGCTATTAGGATTCCAGGGGAACAGTGTGTTGATCATATGAGAGGAGGCCACGGTTGCCTCTAAACTGCAGTAACAGAAGATGAAAGAGTGCTGTGTATTAATACTAGCTCTAACCTAGCAAGTTTGGGTACTGTCAACAGTCCAATTGCAACAATAAATAGTGTGGTGTGGGCCAAATTACTGTCAAGAATGTTACCCACACTCAAGCTAACTAATTAAAAGCTGGTAAAATAGCTTCTCTTCATCCTGATCACAGCAGCAGTAACAAGAAGGATAGATACCAGGTTTTGCATAAGGGTATCATTTATAGTGAACCTAAAGCAGCCTAGTTTGTTACCTTAGCAAAAAAAATAAAAATAGAACAATAATAACAACAATAATAATAATAAATAAAACTAGGAGGAGATATTTCTCAATACACGATAAGCATCAGGAGAGTTTGCCCCTAGGAGTTATTTAACCTACTAGCAACCAGTGAGATGCTAGAAAAGGCTTTTGATCAGAAATATGGGTCAAAACCTATCTATTTTTAATATAGAAGTTGATTAGATAAAGAATTTGATTTAATGTTGAGATTGCTTGCAATGACCAAAATCAAGAAAGTTTCTTACATGATTATGACTGGAAACACATACAGGTGGCATTACTGCCTAGTACTTTGACTTTCTTTAAGTGAGAAAACATATATCTCTCTTTTACATCAAGGATGAGATGAACCCAATGCCCCATTGCTAGCCTGTTCCTTTCATGATCTCAAAAGTGATGCATCCTCATGATCAAGATTTTGGGTGCTTGTACAATAAACCATTTTCTTTTTAAAACTTTATAAACTACATGGTACAAGTGAAAATATCCACACAGCTATAACTTAATTTCTCATTCAAATTCAAAGGACTAAAGAATTCAGATTTGTATTCATTCCCTTCCAGTCTCTGCACAAACATTTTATTTAAAAAAAGGTCTGCTGTTTTAAAGAAAAGAAAATATAATAGTTTGTCTTATTGAAAATTCTGGTATCTCCTTAGGATCCCTGCTCTATATCTCTCCAGATACCATTGTGACCTTTTTGTAGTATGTTGTTGATCAAGAAACAGAAAACTGTCAAGTCTCTCTTAATGTGGAAAAAGCAGCTGCAGAACCCAGATATACGGAGGACAAAGCTTACATGCATACTACACATTTTACCTATTTATTGATATAACAATGTTCATATTTCTGGAGAAAAACTAAATTTCTTGTTCCTTACCAAAATCAAACTGCAGAGAGAAATTCTAGTATTAAAAAAAAAAAAATCAATTTTTTATGTAAAGACTCACCATCTGCCATCTAAAAGCTCTTTTCTGCTACCGTGCCTACAAGATTAAGGACTTTAAGCTCTTTCAAATCAGCAAGTATTGCTCTGAATAGTGGAATGGTGGAGAACACCATAACACAGGGAAAAGATCAATACAGGCAATAAGCTGCACTACTAAAACTGAAATAAATGTCAAAGTGCCATATTTAAGGTAAAGCAAGTGTATATGTATATGCATGAGTATAGATGGAACATCTCCCTCTTGTATATGTGTTGATGACTCAATCATTGCCTAGCAGAATGTCAGTGTATCCTCCTCCACAAAAAAAAAAAAAAAAAAAAAAAAATCCAATACCAAAACCCAAACTAAATAAAAAAGGAAATTAATGTGTTTTTCAAGGGAAAGAAATATGATGGAGTCAGTTTCTATTTTTAAAATAATAGGGCCACAAAGACCATGATCTCTTTCTGAGAGGAAATTATGTTTAATTTGAAAAATCTGCCATCTGTGTTGCTTTGGATTTCTTTGCATGGATTATCTTTGTGAGATAAAGTCATCTGTACCATAATAGAGCATCATGTTCTCATTTACAACTAAGCTCCATGCTACTAAGCACTATGCTACAACTAAGCACTGTTTAAAGGACCTTTCCCATTCACTTCAAGATTTTTCTATGCTGCTATAGATGGGTAAACAAATCCAGCTGAAATTGCAAGAGTATCACGCTCTATATATACACTTAGGGAACAGAGTTATATGGGGGAAACCCAGTCAAGCGGGTTGAACGGAAGATAACTAAGAAAAAGCTCAAGTGTTAAGTCCAAATCTGTGATTGCTGAGTGAAGAACTTCAAGATAACTGGAATTTTGTTTTGTTTTGTTTCATTGGAAAAGAAATCCACAGAGCTGTAATACTTGCTTAGTCTTCTGGTCTCCACGGAATGTGAACAAACATGTGCATTGCTGGATTTCATAAGCCCTAAAAATAAACTGGCAGAAAAAGTCATTAATCGAACTAGGAGAGAATAATAGACTGGGAGTCTGCCCTTTGGGACTCATTAGTCTCTGTTTCTGTATCAAACAAGGGACAGGAACGGATCTTCAGGTAACATTTCATGAACTAATTTGGTCTTTGAGGTGTACATTTCATCCAGCTGAGTAAATATTATATGCAGCCAACTGAGTAAGCTGTTATATTAGCTATAGTGAACTTGCTGATTTTGAGCACTTAGAATGGAGAAGGTCAATAGCAACAGGAAGAATTAATAGGCATGTGGCTTTTACAAAGTTCCACAAAGTTTAGCCTCCCCTTATTTGGCAATAATACTTGATTTGAAGCTAGAATCTGCAAAAGCAAGGTAATTCTTGCCTTGGGTTGCTGTGACAACCTTAACACAGCTTCTGCAAGCAACCTGAAATTGTATCTAAGAATACAAACTGTAACTCCCAGCCAAACTTAAGGGTACAGGGAAGAAAAGGGCGAATTAAAAGGAAGGGTGATTTTTATGGGGTTTAATGTCTTTGCAAAGTGAATCTAACAGATTTTTGAACTCCAAAATATAGAAATTATCTTGGTTTGGTTTTGGTTTATTCTTTTTTTTTTTTTTTGCTATTACAAGCTCAAGTTCTTCATTATTCTGGAAGGTTATGTCTACATTTAACTATTAGAATATGGTTTGTCCCAAAATCTCACCTTAGCTAGAGCACAACTTGGCTCCATTTTATGCAAAATAAATGCTTCCTAAGGAAATTAAACCTTAACAAGGAATACGAGGGGAGCACAGAGGGGAAAAAAAAAATTAGTTCAAATTTAACTGAGACATTTTTGCAGATCAAGAAGACGGGAAATATTACTAAGGCATCCCTGTTTCACAGTTTAGACCTAGCTATCATTGACTTGAGAAGAGAAATTGCAAGAACTCGTAGCATTAAGATGACTCCCCCTGTAGTGACATAGCTTCCACATAAAACTGAAGAAACTCCAAAGTGTATTTGTCATTGAAATTACTATTCAATTCCAAAGCCAGGCAAATCAGAAGACAGATTTAATATGCATTCAGTGACTGATTTTATTGAAGGTTTAACACACCTAAGCATCTGAGAATCCTCCAGCACGTCAGACAAAATCTGAATAAACTTAATAGTAGCAAGGCTGACAATTCCAGAAGAAATTATACAGAGTCAGACACTGTGTATCACGAAGAAGCAAAAGCAGGCAGGGATTTTCTTCATAAATATTCATAAAATAAATTTCTTCATAAATCACCTTTTGGATCAGCTTGAGGATCTGGAAAGTCTGTTCTTCAGAGAAACCAAACACACAGACTTCGTTTTGAGAGACTGAGGGCATGAGGGCATCATTAATTGAGACTTTGTATGTAGTTAGCCCTTTTTTTTTTTTTTTTTTTTCCTCATTGACATTGCTTGTTTCCATTAAAGCTGGATTAAGACCAGGAAAAAATATTGCTAGTATCCTCTCAAATGTCCTGAACAGATCTGGTTCCCATGTTTTCACAGGTCTGCCTTCTATCGCACTGCACCTTTACATACAGCACATATAGAAATACACATCTCACTAAAAGGGCTAAACAGTGAAAACATCCTCAAAAAAGCAGCTTTAAAAAGATCATTGCTGAAGAAAAATTAGTATTACACATTTGCGCTAGAAATCTAAGTGTATAATTACACCCCTTTAGCTAGGGAACAGAAAATTTACCATTCATCTTGTGTCTAATATTAGACAGATAATCCTCAACCAGATTTCTTACCCTACATCATATTGGTTTATTTTATTTCATACGGATTTAATGAATATAAAGGTAAAATCATAAAAATGCACAAGCCCAGATATGCTCACATATTGCAGTTACACAATAGTGTGGGATTTGTGATGTAGTTGTGGATAAATAATATATCTTGAAAGAACTGAATGAATTAGCAAGATTAATTTTTTTTTTATGAGAAACACTATCACTTACTTCACACAAAAGTGCATAGATAGTACTAGATTCATTTTGCAAGCCTATGATCTCCAGAAATCTGTACTGAATCCTTTCAGTTTCCTCATGGCAATTTCCCATAGTAATAGGGAATACAGATTTGCAGAAACATTCTCATCATAATAAGCTCTATTTCAATGAACAGCAGTTTTGTTCAGGTAAAAAAAAAGCTTCTGAAAAAAATAGTAGGCATATTCTCAAACTACTTTCCAAATTAGAAAAAGACATTCTAAAGGGAATACTTTCACTTTCCAATGTCAAAGACAGCTGAAGGTAAAAATTTTAACAGGATTATTAAAAGCATTTTTAGGAGCAATTTTTTATTAAATGCATTTTAATAAAAGTGCAATGCATTCTTTATAAGAGCTAAATATCAAAGTTCAAAATTTTTGTGGAAGATGTAAAAAAGCCCATTCTGAGAGGACAATTAAAGTTACTCAATTTCGTATGATCCTGAGATGTTCCATCAGACAGTTTTTAATGATCTCATCAGGGACCCCATGTAATTCTCTTTATCCATTGTTTTTAGAAGACTGGGTATCAAACACTCTCTTCTCCTATTTCTCCTCAAATTTTCTGTGCTGGCTGCAGATATGTGATGGAGGAATCAGCAAGGAAGAAACTGGGAGAGAAGCTACTCCTGTTTCTGGCTCATCATGATATAAATAGTGTCGAGAGGCTGATGCTCTGCCAGTGCTAGAAGCAAAGGAAGATTCCTCTATCTCCTCCACTGTGGAAATAATGCTTTTTATCTCAATATTTTGCAGATGGACCATTAATATTGAGGGAGTACTACCTTACAGGAGTACTCTGTCTTCACAGAGCAAGTCTTGTGTTCAGTGCTCAGTTCATTGAGGTGCCTAGGCACACTCCTGGCTTAAATGCATGGGTGAACTAATTATTCAATACTATCAGTCAGTGACAGCAGTAAACAGCAGCTCACACAGTAGATGACTGAGGGCTGAGGTGAGGCTCTTATAAACTCTAGACTGTATATGTCAAACTGTGACGACCTGCCCTGCTGCCAGCATGGAAACTTTGGAAAATAAAAACAATCCAGCAAACTGATAGTCTGAGGAAAGGTGGCTTGTTCTAAGTGCCTATTTATTCATCCTGTACTGTCTGTCTATTGTGTTATATGTGGTCTTAATCAAAAGACAGCAACACAACATTTGCTTAGGAGAAGTGTTTCTCTATACTAATTTTTTTATTTTTTTTTTTTTTTTTAATTTGTGGTTTGTGAAGTGTAAAAAGAAGATTTTAGATTTTGCATGATGCTATCTCTGAAGCTAGAGGAACTGGTTAAAGTTGAAACACAAAGGATAACCTACCAGTAAGGTGAGGCTGAGGAATGAGTACTCCAGAAAATGTTACGAATACAAGAAGAAACAAACCACTGTGGCTTCACCCCATTTTCAAGGAAAGCAAGACAAAAGACAATCAGAAGTCTGTGTTCAGAAAATAGTCTGCTATTCTGGTTAAACTCATACCTCTAATGGTAAGGCAAGCACTGAGGATCTTAGCTAAGCTATTCTGAGTGTTAGGTACTTATTGTGAAATATTCAAGATAGACACATTCATATTGTGTTCATCTCAAGCCTCTGTTTATAAGCTTATAACTGAAGATTGCTGAAATAGATCTTCGTGTTAACTCTTTCTGGAGTTATAAAGTATTTCACATGAAACACAGAAAGTTAACTATAGCCTTTTATAGCAGTGAGTGCGGGTAAAGGTGTATAAGCATCAACACCATCCAAAGATGCATGGAGTTCTGACCTGCTGGATGTATAGAAGAGCTGGAGCACACTGAGCTTCCAAGGGGACTGAAAGTGACTGAGGCTTTTCTTGCAAGAAAATACTTGCTGGGTGAAAGAGGAAAACATATAACTTTAGGTTAGAGGATTTATTATTCTTTACATTTAACTTTTTCTGCATATTTTTCCTTTCTTTCCTTCCTGATGCTGCATACTGAATACCTTTATTTGTAAAGTCAAATAATGAAATAACTAATACGTGATATAATTCAGTTAGCACTAAATGACTGTTGACATTTTAAGAATTTTCAGTACATATTCCAAAGGCAGTTTCAGAGCAGAAATCCTGCAGTCATATTATATCACCCATGCGGACATACCCTATTGTTTAACATGAAATGGTGTTCCCTAGTTCCTCTATCATCTAGTTACCAAGGCTTTTTAAAAATTTAAGAATGTGTAGAAGGAAAACAGATTAAAAAATGAAGTCCTCTAAGGTCTTTAAACTGTTATTCATCATTCATTTATCTGCAACAAAAGACTACTCATCTAAATTATGCAAATATATAAGGCTTAGATTAATGCATATCTTACTTCATTTTTTTCTTATTGCAAGCACTGCAAACATTATAAATCATGAATAATTTTAAGCCAAAGAGTATTCCCACTGACTTCACTTGGGTTACTCTGATTCAAACAGGCACACGTAGATGACAGGCTGGCAGAGCTGGGAGCTGAGCATGTAAATGAGCTAGAGCAATGGAAGACTGTTTAGACCTGATTAAGAATTGTTCAATAAAATGTTAAGTCAAAAAAGTGCTGATGCATTAAATATGAAACTTCTTCTGCTAATGCACAAGATTTCTTAATCTCAGTCTGAGGTAACGGAAGACTTTCACCTGGACAGAAGAATATCACTGAAAAGAATTTCACTCCTGAACAATCAGGGCACTTAGACCACAAGTAGCTGCTCCTTATATCTCTTTTCTGTCTGATTTAAACTACAAGTCATTAGCTGGACCAACTCTCTCAGCTGAACTTGCTAGTGATTTCGTATACTCACAAACTTACCTAGACTTATTCCTACACACAACAATACAGCAATGGGTCCTGGGCTACATGTAAGTACTAGTGGTTTGTGTATATCAATGTTTGCAGGACCAGGTATTACAGGTCAAAGTCAGTTTCTTTAGCCAAGAAAGCCAATGGCACAATGAAAGTCGCAGATTAATCATTTGATATGCCTTACTTATTTCATTCCTGTAGTAAATCTCATTTTGACTATGGTGTCCCTTCTTTCTTCTTTTGCTCAACATGTGTCCCCACATGCTATAATTTCCTGAAGTTTGCACTCACTCTCTGAGACAATAATAAAAGACATCCTACTCTGGATCCTTTTCAGTTAACACAGTTGCCTCTGTTCCTCCTGAGGAATGTTTATGGCAGGATGCAGCTCCGCAACACATTTTCTTCAGCAATAAAGCAAACTGAATTGATCCTTCAACCCTGGCTACACCTTCTGGAGTTTGCCAGCTTCACCACTCTGCTTCAAAGATTGTTTTACTATTTTATCTCTACAAAGTGCACTAACCATTGATAAGTTTAAACTTTTAAAGTTATAGAAGTACATAAAGACTACACTTTTATATGCCTGTATAGGTTTTACTATATATCAGCATACTAAGTAGGTATTCATTTGGACCTTGGGCAATGTCTGAATCTTGATTTTTTTTTTTTTTTTAAACGAAATAGCTATGTACTCCCACACATCTCAGAGAGGAGTCAAAGCTAACCTGTTACAGAGAAACTAAACACTGCATCACTGTTCATTCATCTAGTCTATTAAATGGAAAGTTTGGTGTTACCTATAACAGTTTCTATTGGTCCTCTCTTTATTATGGATAGAACTGAAGGAGTTTGACACCTTATTATTAACTGTTAAGTCACAATGCCATGTGCTTGTATTAATTTCTAGATTTTTCACTACACAGTTTTGGAACTTATTTATTTTAAAATCAGAAAAGTGTGGAAATTCAGCAATAGTTGGTCACTTCCCATGAAAGCAACAGTTATGTTTTCATACCTTGAGCAATACTTCATTTTAGTTTTGCTTGGCTTGTGGTGGTAACAAATCACACTAGTAATTTTCTTGTATATTCAATATGAAAAAGAAAAAACATCATGTAATCAGATTTGGGTGTCCAGCTTCCTAAAGGTAGAAGACTTCATCAAGTTTCAAATTTTCAACCATAACATTATAAATTTCAGCTGTAAAGGCTGTTACCCTTTCAAAGGAAACATAAACATGCCTTCTTAGTGTCAGCTTGTAATTTTCTCATTGTATTAGCCCACTGTTAATCTTTTCTGAGAGCAAGTCACAACTGCAGCTTGCTTTGAATACTTAGTAGAATACGTTGAACAAGATAAATTGTTCAGAGTTGTTTGGACAGAAAACTTATTCCATTCTTTCAGAACTAATTCACAACAAAACAAGTTACAGAATTTAGTAACATTTAGAGATAAATGCCTTACTTAGCACAATGGAGGAAATTACACATTTAATCAGGTTTCCATTCTTAGGAAGTAAATAAATACAGCATGTTAATTTAAGTGTTAGGCTCCACTGAACATATTGTTAAATATTGGCATTTTGGTTTTACACTTAATTATTTTTTACTGTGAAAGAGAGCTTAAATAACCATTTTGCTTTACTCAGACAAAACCACAGAAGTGGCAAATTTTGGGCACTACACCTTCAATAAAAATCTGAATAAACAGGAGAATCCAGAAAAGCACAATAATAGAAATTGAAATCTAGAAAAACAGTAAAGAATAAGAGCTGTGGTTATTTATTACAGCAACAAAAAAAATCTCTTTAAGTACATGAATACTTAAAAAAATGAAACCCAGACAACTTCAAGTACATAAAAGGCTGTTCCAAAGAAGAACAGAGCAAATTGTTCTCCATAGTCATCTTGCATAAAATAAAAAGTAATGGTCTGAAATTACAACACAGAAGACCTGTACTAAACACCAGATAAAAAGTAGGGATAGTTGGGATCTGAAGTAGATTAGCTGAGGTGAACATTGCACTTCCTTGATGTGTCTTCAGGACCCAATAAACATCTGTCAAGAATGGTGGTAAAGTCATTGAGCCTGCTGTGAGAAAAGGGTGGCAGTCTACATGATATTTCAAAGTTTTTCCAAACTGAGTCTTTTGATTGTTTCAGGTTATCTACACAGCAAAATCTACCCAATGGACTTGTGAACAATACTAAAGACATGGTGATGTGGAATTTACCAAAGCTTTACTTACCATAGCTTGTAACATTACACATGCTGTATGACCTATCTAGCCCCTTTTTCCAGCTGCCAGCACATGTTGCTGCTGGGTCTTCTATTTTCAAGCATGATTGCTGGTTTAAGGCTGTACAGGTTACAGTTGCTCCTCACTTTCTAAAGGGGCCAACCCAAATTCTATTCTTATTGAAAGCAAAACCAACCACAACCTATAACAGAATTACATTTTAAAAAATGTGTTGATCCCCAGAATCTCAGCTACAATTGCTTTAACAAAGTTCCCCTTTTCTTACTTCCATTAAGAGTAGATTTTCAGCTCACTCTGCCCTCTTCTGTGGCTTCTGAGTTCTCCACTTAAGCAAGGGTGATGACACCCAAATGTTGACTAGTTTAAAGGCTGCTTAATATGAGGTAGGCATACATTTAATGTATTTTTCAGCCTAAATTAGGTCAAAATAATCTCCTGGTAAAAACGTCCTTATGTTCCTGCTCCAGTAATAGCATTCCAACCTTTCTGCTGAAGCCGTGAGGGGGCAAACATTCCCTAATATATGTTTCCTGATGTCAGGGGAGAGCTAAACAAAGAGAACTAATTTTCTACTTCCACTCGGATCAACCCAAACAAAAATTTTCTTCAAGTCCCTGAACAAAAGTACATTAGGTACAAGATTAAGATGAAATTCAAACTGAAAAATAAACTCTTTTTTTTTTCCCCCCTTCATGTTAATCTACATAATTTTCAGTCAATTAAATACAGAAGCAATACTAGAAGCCAAGAAAAGGCCAAGAATCTACTTCTACCTACTGGTTGCTCTAACTGTTAATGTCTCTCCTTTGCCCTTCAGGAATCACAAACTGTTTCTGCACAGGAACACAAATTCAGCATTCAGGGGCTGGGGAAGGGAAATGAGGAGAGGAAGAAGAGTGTCCCCAGGTCAAAACAGACTAAATCTGGTCATGAGGTAATTCTCCTGTAGGTATAGACTATGGCCAGTGTGTCAGTGCCTTCAGTTTCCTGGGTGAGAGCTGTAACTAAAAGATAGGAAATATAAGAGCTAGGAAATATGCTATTACCACCATCGTTTCTTTAAATTAAAAATTAAGTTAAATCCACTTCTTCAGTTGTAGCATCTATCTGAAAGACAAAGATCCTGGATAACAAATCTTATTCAGGAGAAGGGCTAATTCTAGTGCCTAAGCCTAAAGAAGAGGCAGAATTTAGAATATCTTTTCATAACTTCTACTTTTCCCTAAGGAAAGCCTTAAATAAAGACATTCACTTGTTTGAAACTATCATTTTCCAAATTCAAGAGTCACAAGGACCATTTGTCTTTTCTATGGCAGCATTTTTTTACAGATCCTATAAATGTTGCAGCATTTCCACGAATGAAAGTATTAAATAACAGAAAAGCAATGAAACTGCTTTGTCCACTTGTCAAAAAAAGAAACTATATGGAATGAAAGAGAACCACAATAGAAGAGAGTTCTTGCGTTTAAATAGGAGGAATAGCTCCACTTCTTGCTTTTATGTTTGGGTCAAGTTTCTGAAAGCACCAAATAAAGGAACAGATTATGTAATATGTGGAGAAGCTTCTAGGAAGTTGACATTTCTGGGGCTGGAGCCCCACAGAAGGAGGACAGAGAGGCAGGAGCAAACAAGGCTCATGTCTAATTTGCTGATGGAGCTATCATCTAATGAATAAACTGATTAGGAATATGGGGATTATTTACTTCACTGGATTAAATGAGACTAAATATGACCAAAATCTGGCCCTTGGTAGAGCAAGACTGATTTTGAAAATTATTTTGGAAAACATTACAAGTAAATTTTCCTTTAGGAAACCTTACATGTTCCTGCAGCAATGGCAGGAGCTCTCACAAGATGACAGCAGCTGCCAGGGTTTAAACCACTGCATCACACACAGACCAGCTTTGCTCTGAGCAGAGCAAGACATGACAGGGCTACAATTAACTAATGGCCTTTTCACACACTGGGCTTGAACCCATAGAGGCAGCAGCAGGAGTTTTCATGGAAATTATCCACTACAAACATAGCTTTCTGTTGCCATAGTAGATACAGAGCTTCTATCTTCTTAGCTGCAGACAAAAGCTGGGAAAGCAAATCATGCCCTATTATAATATTTATACTCCGAGGCAAACAGGAAAAATAACCTCATGTGTTTATACACATACAGCTAGCCTGGCTTATCTTGGAGTTTGCCAAGGGCAACTTTTCCATATATCAGTTTTGTTTTTTTCCACTGACTTTCACTGCCTCTGACAAGAGTTTATTAAACACACAGGAGCAAGCTCTCTTTTGTACTAAAAGACAGTTTTCATTTTGCAATAAACTGATGAGTTCTTGTAATTTAGCCAAACATTTTGGGGTTTTAAAAAAGATAAAACAGACTTGGAAAGTTGACATTCTAAGGAAAATAAATGCTTCTTGTTTATACCGCTGTAGCTAGATATTGAGTAATATTGACTGATGTAATAATTTCCTTATAAGGAAGCAGGACATCAATCACGTAGAATTTTAATGAGACCTTTGAGGTATTACTGCCTCTAACAGAAATTATTTAATAGGTTTGGGAGTGCATCCAGGCTACCAAGGATTAATGCATTTTCTGAAATTGCTAGTTTAGCTGATGTTTTTGCTATATTGTGATGCTTCTTTGTGTCTTGTCATACACACCTCAGATCTACCCACAAGAGAGAAGCTAATCAGGGGAAGGGACAGGGAAGTTTCCCATCCTTTCCTGACCCAAATATTTAAGTTTGGTGCAGCAAATGTGATAATTTTACCATTACTTCAGACATGATGTCTAGTGTCTCCAAACGATTCATTTAAGTTGTCCTCCCACTCTTGCTGCTCCTTGCTCTGCCTGTGTGATGCAGTAACAAAAGAACAGAACATAGGAGTGATGATATGCACAGTATCTTACTGGAACAAAACCATTACTCATCCCCTCTGGTGAGCCTGGGGACTCAGAGGAAGAAGGAAGAGAAGCTTTCATCTCTGTTCTATATTCATTTGAACCTTTATCCATGGTCTAGGTTGGAATTGATGAAGTAGATTTTACAAAGACCACTACCAATATATTTTAGAAATCAATATATATTATCCTAATGTATATTAGAACATTATATATTAGAAACCAATATATATTATTCTAATATATATTAGAACATAGGTATATTTTACAGCTCTGGAGCTGTGCTTTTATGTAGTGTGCAGCTCTCTGCTTTATCACAGGGTATTTTATAATGACAACATTATTATCTATGTCAGCACAAGGTACACAGAGCACTTTGTCCCATGGCTAGGTGAAGTGCTGTTCGTTGCCCCGAAACAATCCCACTGCTAGAGACAGAAAAGAACAAAATGCGTGGGACTAAAGCCGAATAATTTTTTTTTAAAAAAAATTAGCATATATGTTAAAGAGCTGTTCAGATGATGTTGCAGCCATTTACAAGAGTGGGTCAAATTCATAAAGTAGCTATAGCTCAGAAACTTTTTCAGACATATTCAAAGACTGTCTTTGTAGCCAAGTAGTTAGGCCAGAATGATGCTTCCTTTCTGGCCTGGTGGGAGGTGCAGGTAGAACACAACACCTTAATCTTTGATACAGGCAGCTTTTCCATAGTTATATCCAACTGAAAAATGCAAAGAGAAGAAACGAGCTGAAAAACTTCGACATGACTTCAGATGAAGGGCTATGAAAGGCTGAGTGTTCCTGCATGAGAGACACCAAGGCCCTGAGTTGCAGCTGAGAAGGATGTAAGCCTTGTCCCTCAGCCCACTGGCCCCAGGCTAGGCATGCTGGCTGTGGGATGCAAGGGGAGGCAGCAGGCACTACTTCCCACAAGCCCTTTCCCGACACCCCTTTGTAAGCTCTTTCCAGACACCACTTTGTTAAACACAGAAATTTTTTTCCTTTCCAGTTTCTCCTTCAGACAAAAACCCTGAAGAAGTTCAAGCATATGTTTTCAGTGAAGTCTCTCTTCTTCCCTCCCTCTGCCTTTGTCTAGTTTGATTGCCAAACTGAGAAAAGCACAAATGTTTACTCAGCTTTCATTTTACTCCCTGCCATCCACTTCTGCCTGAACAATGTCCACACAGCAGTGTCCAATGCTGTCAGCACCAAGCTTTGTCATTTAGCCACCAAGACTGAAATGCTTTCTGCTTGCCCAGATAAGAAAGAATCCTAAAGTGATCCTACAGTAGCAGCAGCAGCAACCCTTTTCTTATTCATCTCTCACTGAAAGCATCCCTAAAAGCTTTATAAACATCTTCCTTTGTACATGAAGTTGAGCTATTTTTCCATCCATAAATTTATGATTTACATCACCAGAAGAAAGCAGAGTCTGACAGCAGAAGTAAGAAGAAAACTGTTTTAGTCAAAGTATCTACAGCTTTGCTGCTTGTTTCCTTTCACTAAGGCCTCAAACAGCTGAGGAGAGTTATTAGCTAATGAAGACCTGACACTTGCAACAAAACCCATCTCAGATTTTTCAGGACTTCAAAGAGTTAAATAAAGAATATTGAGGAAGTTAGGAGGAAAAAAAAAAGGGCAAGGTCTTGAAATATTTATGTGCTTAAGAACATAAAAATTTGAAGAATACCTGTAAAATCCATTAGCAAATTAATAAAAAACATTATCAACATTATCGAAAACACAATATCATATATAGTAAATGTGTCATGTTCTGCACTAACTTGTAATTCAAATGTTAATTTGTTGAAGCAGAATTTTACATAAATTCAGTTTCTCTGAGAACATAAATGTTATTTCAATACATTCAAATACATTTCAAAATTTTAGATTCTATTAAAAATATATAACAGGATGTATATCTTTCTTAGTATCTTAATTTTTACAACAATATTTTGAAAGTTTTTCCAAAGAATTGAAGGATAGCATAGAGACACCAATGAGGCTAACAAAATATAGTGGGTCAGCTGTAGAGGAAAAGGTTTATCTATCCCAAAAAATTTTTACAGATTTCAAACCTTTCTCCTATCTGAAACTGGATTTTGACTGAATCCTTCACCTCAAAAAATGTGCTTTGAATTCAGCAATTCACTTTCACTGAAACATTAAAACTTTTTGTATGTTTGGCTAGCTTAAACCTTATAATGGTAAGCTCTTCCTGACATAAAAAAAGCTTGGAACTTGGAAAATAGCAAAGTAGAACATTTGTCAGTTTTCCACTTTTTAATTTCCATTTTTCTCAAATCTGTTTTCAAAACATGACATTTTGTCAAGTACCTCGGACACTTTCTGCTTGTAGAAGCTTTGGAAAGTACTAAGGAGCTTTTCAACTCATGGAATTTATGTTATTTTACACCTGAGGGAGCATCACCATTTTTTGATCCCTCACAGCTTAACTGTTAACACACAGAATTTCTTTTGGTGTTTTATCATTTCTCACTATGCATTTGCACAGGTCCACCAATAAGAAATCCAAATAGTTTCATCATACCAGAAGTGTGAAAAAGGCACAACAAAAAAGATCTCTTACTTTATGAATTTGTTAAGACAGCATAATGAAAATTGAAACATATATTAAAAAGGTATTAAAATAAATATACAGAGAGTATATATAAGCTTTACCCATTACACCATGAGAGAGCTGGGTCAAACAAGCATTGATTAACAGCATAAGACTCAGCAGGACAAATAATGTGACTCAAAAGGATTTGCCAGTCTGGAGGAAACATTACTGCTTTATGATAATTCTTACAAACACAGGGAGCTGGTGAATACATTTTCTTGAGACAGGCATAATCATGGACCTTGTCATCAAGCCTGTTTCTGAAGAGTGCAAATCAGTAAATCTTGAGAAGGATAAAGCATAAGGATGTAATGAGTACCTTAGAGAGGCATATATACATCTATACTGTAAACCCTGATCTGAGATTTCAGGACTTAAACCCTCTCCAAAGCAAAGTTTATGTGATATGACCATAACAGCTGAAGCATGCACCACTGGATTGTAGCAGCAGTTGACACTTAAAATTATGGATTTCAAGGAAATTTTGATCTTATTTAATTCCACTTGTGAACAAATACCATTTACTACACAGAAGACTAGATAAGGTTCAGTTACAAAACTGAGAAGCTGTACCAGCCACATGGGTTGAAAACTCAGAACTGCCCATGTCTGGAAAACAGTGTTCCCACCACAGGGGAAAGGATAGGGATATTCTACTTCCCTTCACTCTGATGTCTGGGATGGAACCTTTCAGTTTGCCCATTAGAGGAGTTCAGAGTGCTCACACTGCCTATCTGGGCACAATCTATTGGGCAGACAATCCCTTACACTGCCTGTTTCTAAATTGCTTTAGTCAAAAGTACTCTCTCCATAAAGCACTTTGAAGATGAATATTGCCAAGCATAACCCTGCTAATTCTTTGAATGCTCTGCTAGGATGTTTTAATGTACAGTCTCCAGGTAATATTAATGAGCAGAGGTTGATTGATTTTCAAAAAGGAAGCAAACTTTCATCCTGAGTTTTCTCAACCTAAGGGTAAACATTCTCACCCAGAGCCCTCAGCTGTGTTGGGGATCTCTGTTAGCACCTCTCCAAACTGACAAGTCCCAAGATCAAAGCTCAGTTTTTGCAGCACCTGACTTTCAGTCCTCCATTCTTCATGGAAGCGCCACAACCTTCCAGTTCTCAAAAGCCCCTAACGAGCTTATGTCTCAGAGGAGATACACAAAGCTCTGTACTGTAGAGGGAGCTAACTACCTAACCAACAGAGAAATTACCCTGAAAAAGGAAGGATAGGAGAGCTTAGGTGTCTTTTTGTGAAATCATAACCCGAATCCTGGTTTGAAGGTAGGCACTTCCTACCTATATAGTGACTGATCTAACTAATTGGGCTTTCTAAAGTGTAATCAAAAAGTGGCCTAAACTTCAGGTGGAATCTGCCTGGGAGGCATGGAGGACAGGAAGACGCTTTCCCCAGAATGAGGCTTGTCCTCTCTACTGGTTGGGTGACACGCCCTGTGCCCTCAGACATAGGAAACTTGACTGTGTGCTGTGTGAACAAAAAGGAGCTTGGTGCTCATCCAGAACCTGGGAGCCTCTGATTTCCTCAGTAATTTCCAAGCCTGCCTCTTTGCAGGAGAATTCCCAATTGTACAGGTTATTCTAGTTCTAGGAAACATGGACTCTCCACTCTGGGCTTAGTGGTCTTTTTAACTTGTGTGGTTTACTCAAAGACTTTAGACACTTCATAAGACCGTGCACATCTGTATCCTAATAACAAATAACACAAGCCACATAACCTAGGTAGTTATGGGGGCAGAGTTCTGAGACATCTTCTCATTGATGTCCTAACATTACAGTCCCTACTTGCCTGACCATGTATTTTATTCAAACAAACTAGATTTTTACTATATCTTTTTTTACTGCTACACTTTTACACCATCTATACTCTGGTGATGCAGCACCTTCCTGTGAAAATGGCTGTGAAAATTCAGACCAGAACATCAAAGCTAGGTCTCCTTCTTCTTGCAGACATGCTCAGAGTACATATTTAGGAGACAGACATCCCTCCCACTATTGAAAGACTGCAATGACTGCTCTCATGTTTTGTGTGGAATCTGATCCACCAGATAATCCCAAGAAAGTTTTAAGCTACCAGCAGAAGGAGAAGGAAAAAGGCAGAATGATGATCTCTTTCTGAATCCAGATCAAGTTTATTCAAAAGATAGAAACCAAGTAGCTCAGCACTGCTTAACTCTGGAATTGTTAAGCACACACTGAAGAAGGGTGTGGGGAACAGCAGTGTCCAGAAGCTAAGCAACCCACACTGCAAACATCTCTTGCATTATATTGCACAGAGGAAGGTCTGAAGGTGGTAACTAAAACTTTTCCAGACTATGTCTGTGTTCCTCCTGTTCTTCACTGAAGTCTGTTCTTCCAAATGATAACTTACTTTTCCTGTGACAGTTATTTTTTCCTTGAATTTGGAGTTTTGCATGAAATTAAAAAATGGGACAAGGGCTGCAACCTCCTGTTAGTACTAGTTGATGGTGCACAAAATAATGTGCTATAGGAAACAGTTCACAGCCTCCCCAACCTCAGCATAGATACCTCTTGCCCTGACCACAAAGAGTTTTAATTTTTCAACTCTGATACACTTACTATGCTTCAGAAACATCTTGATCCTGAAAAAAAAAAAAAATCAAATCATTCTGAGGAATGAGTGTTTTCTCATAGAGAGCCAAGAATGAAAAGGTCACAGAGAGGATATTTTCGACATATAAGGATATGTTTTAGACATCCTTTCATAGTTGTAAGTATTATGATAAGCAAATTAAAGATTTTCTTAGATGTCCATGCTTCTGGGCTTTTAATAATAACATTGTAAGAAGAGATTTCTCAGTCTCTGACTTCTCAGTTTGTCATTTAGAAGAGAAGATAGCAGAAGACTTTGTGAATCATTGCGTGCAATAGCCTTTAACTGTGCCATCACATAATCCCAATCTCACTAGTCTAGTGAATCTGTAGTATTTGGTTTCACTAATCAATTAGTAATTAAGATTCATAGTGAATTTCCTTATTCATCTTTGGCTGTATAAAGTCATCATATCCTTCAAATGTTTATTCCTCCAAGAGTTTTATGAAGCAAGTTTTAAATTGTCTAAATTTGGCAGAATAATCTGGACTGGAAAATCACAATTTGATAACTACCATGTCCTACATTGGATCACATTATCTGAAAATCTCAGTTGGAAATGGGCAGCTGCTTGTCATAAATTGTCGGTCTAGAGTTTATAGTACTTCTGAGAATTGTTCAACAACTATTAATTTCTCCAGTTTCTCTATGGCATGTGGAAGCCCATAGTGTGAGGCCAATTCCCCCTCAGACACTTTGACTTACATACTGAAGTTGCATTGCTACAGCTACAAGTGTTTATATTTGCAGTAGTTAGAAACAAAAATAAGCTTAAAGAAGCAATCTTTAATTTTGCACAAACCATACAAGAATATTAAATGAGATCAACAATCCAAAATAATATGCTTTGCAAATAAAAGCATTCTGGAGGAAGCAGAAGAACAGAGTATCTCAAAACAAAACAAAACAAAACAAAACAAAACAAAACAAAACAAAACAAATAAACCAGGAGGAGAAGAGAAACTATACATAGAAACTGAAAGAAAAGTCTTCCCATTAAAACGAGCTTTGCACAGACTGCCAACATCAGTGTGATAAACTAACCCTGGTCAGAAGAGTCCTGAATTAAAGACCCCTTGGGATTTTCATCAGGATTTTAGGAGCAACACCCTGGAACTAGAGATTTTCTTGCATTTGTTTTGTTTCCTGGGACCTGAGTTTTACCCATATGTTCTCCTTACTTTGAATCATGTTTAAAAAAGCTAGTAGATAGCCTTCTTCAGCCCTGCGCTGGAGCAGGTGACATGACCCAGAGGACATATCTACCACTGCATAAGTAAGCAATGGGAGCTCATATCTTCCTTTCATTCTCCCTTGGTAGGTTGATTGGTTGGTTGGCTCCTTCCACCCATACCTTAACAACCTACCCACAGTAACATCAGGTGAAAATAGACAAGGGCAGATTTAAAAGCTCATGATGGGATTTAGCTAAGCCAGTTACTAACATAGTACCTGACCCATGGCTGCTGTACAGGGAACATCAAACAAGCCACAGCCCCTTCATCAGCACCAGACACAGCCAAGGAAATGCTCAGCCTAATCAGTATGTCAATACTACCAGTTACCCTGAGCTCTTAACTTAGATGTGTACACTCTCCTTCACTGCTGGAGCTTGTCTAATAGAGGTGAAAGAACCTGGTGCAGAAAAGAAACAGGAGAGGAAAGGCTGGAGAAGAGGCTCAGAGGAGCAGACTGTCCTTGGGAGTGAAGGGTTTTAGGATAGGAAGGAGCCCATTGCTGTGGGATGGGTATGAGATGAGCACTCTGGCGTGAGCTGAACAGGGACTCGGCAGCAGGAGAGGTTTGGAACTGAGGACTCTTGTGCAGAGGGTGCCACAGGACAGAGTTGTGGAGCAGGGAAAATAGACAATGATAGGAAGGTGACCTCTGGGAGGGTAAGGGAGCTGAGGTGAAAAGTTTAATTCTCCTCAGAGGCTTCCAAGTAGAACCATGATTTGAAATTAGAGACACCTCTCCCCTTAGTCCCCATCTTCTTTTTTGTATGTCTGAAATATTTGGCTTCTACAGTTAAGCAGAGAGCTGTTTTCCCTCTCTGGGTTATGAATTTGGGATCATATCCCTGTGGAAGTTATGTATGGAATTCCTGCTACTGTGCACTAGATCCACAAGGGGCTACAGCTCAGTAATTTCCTAGGGAGCTGCAAGAGGTTAATCACAGTTATAAGGTCTCCAGTTTGCAAACATATAAAAGGGGAGATGCAGCAGTAGGTACCTGGGGATAGGGGTGTCAGGGTTTGCCTGTGGCAGCCACCCCTCGGGTGCAGGATGATTTATTTCTTCCCTGAAGCAATAGCAGCACGTTGGTCATTTGCCCTAGTAATGTAGTGATGTCATGACATTTACAGGTTTTTAGATGTTTTCCTACAAGAAGTTGTCTTATTAGAGTTGCTCACAAGATGGAGAAAACTTCTAGCTATGGGAAGTCCTCCAATGGCACGAGATTTTTAAAGTGCAGATTTTTCTCTTTTTCTTTTACAGCCAAAGTTACTTCTTGTAAGAAAAAAAGAAGGAAGAGTGGAAGGAGGAGTATCATTACAGAGAAGTGCACAGACAGCACTGTCAGTGGGATGCTTTTGCACAGAGCCCCAATAGCTATTAAATATTTCCAGTAAATTTCCTCTTTAAATGATTACTCATTTTCTGAGAGGCTCAGATCTGAAGAGAGTGATTTGAAGATAGATAAAAAATAAAAAAATTACATATGATAAAAGACACAAGTTCTTAAAAAGTTAGGCCAGGCGCAAGCCTTTCATTATTTTGTATATTTTTGTGCATTATTTAATTGATGCAACAATATTCAAAAGATCTTATAAAATACAGCAGGGGGGGAAAAAAAAAAGCATTGAATTGGAAATTGAATGAAGTGATAAATACATAACTTTACATAATAGTAATATTTTACAGGAAAAAGTTGTTTGTAGCCACCTGGAATTTATAAACACAAACTCACTGTTTATTTACAGTTTGTCCTCAACTAGATTTATGTGACCCAAGATATTTCTCTGAAGTCAAGATTTGCTCATTGGCCCAGTAACAAAAGTAGTTTGAACTTGATTAAGGGACTATTAAGACTTGGCCATCACAGACTTTAGAATGCCATCTGCATTGGCCATACCATGGCTATGTAAGGATGTGACAATAGGCACTGCACACATTTTTGTTTTGAAAGTCTGCAGCCTCACTGGTTAATATAAAAATGGTTATTTGCAATAAGAATTTCCCTCATTACTGATGAGCATTTTTTTTTTATTCCCCTCATTTTTCAATTAAGTTTGTTGGTAAGCTGCCATAGTGCCATAGCCAGCAGCCTAAAAACCTTCTCTCTGGATGTTGTTAGTGTTGGACTGACTGTTGGATTTTTCCCAGGCTTATAAGGACTACTAAACTGTTCTGATCCTGCCCTGATCACTTTCTAGCAGTTCCTACTAGTTTTGTTTCTGCCCAAGAATAACAGCATTGCCAGTGAATTAAAATATCAAGCACATACTGTTGTTTTATATATAAAACTGCCTTAAGGTTTAGAGTGGCAAAATAACTGATGAAAGAAGACTTTAGCCACCGGCTCTGCACCAAAACAAGCAAATTCTTCTATTTAAAGAGCAGCACTACAGATTTGTCTCTGCTGACAGCACACACCATTGCATAAGTGAAGAGCCTCATAAGAAAATGTCAAGCACCAGAGGGCTTTGGACAGGCTTAACAGACCCTAAGGTTCAATAAAATAATTATGATAATTCAGCCTGATCCTTGGAATGATATGCCACGTAATGAAAAAAATGTAACTGCTTCTACTCCACCTTTCTGGGGACAAGGAATTGAGTTAAGCAAAAGAGTTCTAAAAAACTCCTCTCCTCTGAGGTGTTTTGGTACAGGGATGCCGTATTTCATTGTCTCTACTAGCAGAACAGATGAGAGGAGAGCTTGTTAGTTCCTGCTTATATAGTTTTAAAATAAGATAGATAAGCTTTAGGCCCTTCAAATCTCTTCCCTGTGAAAAATTAAGTATTTTGCAATTTCTCTGGGTCTTTTTAGGTCATTTTTTTTGCTTGAAGAAAAATTTTGGATATTGCTGTACTGTTCAATCCAAGCAATACTTTAAATTAGCCTCATTTTAAAAACACACAATTAACTGGAAAGATTGAATATTAAATGCCTCATTTGCATCTATGCACAATATCTCATGACTTGTAATCATAGTTATGACTGTCTTTTTCTGAGAGACACCTATTATGTCTCCTATTACCCTCTTTCTATTGCCACCCTGTAGCAGCTGAACAGTTCAGAGGAATGAGGTGAGATTTCATACAAAACTGAATGTTACAGAAGCTGCCATAAATGAAGTAAAAAATTCTCATGGAGCAACAAAAAATAGAGTTGTGGAACTTTGGTAAAAAGGATGCAGGATTCAACTGGGAAGGCTCAGGAAAGGCTGAAAGGCCTTGAACGAAGGTAATATTGCAAGACTGAGGGAAGGACCTGGAGTAAACAGGACCTTGGGCATGTGGTTGAGGCCAGGTATGTCCAAGATGGGGAGAAGCTGAAACTGAAGAGGCTGAGCAGGAAGAACAGGAGGAGAGGGACACCTGCTCTCCCCCTTTGTCCTCTTGCAATGAGGACTTACGCCTGGAGGAGGTGAAGCATGCTTAGGACTTCAGCAGTGCTCTCTCCTCTTGCTTGCCTCAGTTGGTGCCAGCACGATGGCAGCTGTGAGCACTGGACGTGTTTGTTGTATTAATTTGGCATGCTGAACGCAGAATGCAGCCTGGGAACAGACGCTGCCTCCAGAAGGGAAGCTTTAATGAGAGCTGTTTGTGGAAATGCCATGTAGCCTTCCTCAGAGCCCTGTGAAAAAGAGCTGGAAAAGAGCTGCAATTTATCCTTCTCTTCCCAGAACAAGTGCATCTGGTCTATCAAGTCCAGACTTGCTTTGTTTTAATTTTCTTTGTTTCTGTTTAATTAAGCTTCCTAGTACCTGAGAGGATAGGAAAAAAACAGCTATTCCAACCCTCATAACTATAAGCCAAAACCAAACTGAAATAACTTTTTAAACAAAGCATTATATGCCCGCACGCTAACTAAGAAGTGAAAGGTAGGCAAGCATTTTTTCCTTAAAATTTGCAGTTGAAGCTTTCATCTGGACCACCTCCATCACTGCATAAGTAGATTCATATCACTAAAGAAACAAAATGGAAAATATTTTCTCTATGTTCTTGTATTCTATTTGTTTCCAAACTAAGTTTACAAGCTGCCTTGTCAACACAACATACACAGAAGAAAGTCAAATGTGGATTGCTGTCCTTGAACACAAGCCAGCCCCACAGAGATCTTAGCTACCTTGATTTTTAGAGACGTCGGATAAGGATGCTATTGTTACTATCATACTGCTGATTGTTATCTTTAGCAGGATATGTTCATAGGCATGAACAGTGGCTCCCAAACTCCGTAAGTGTGAAACCAGCCTTAGTAGTTGGATACTATCTTTCCCACTTGGAAAGGAGAACCAGTGATACCTATCTCCTATGGCTAAAGTGAGTTCCTCAGAGAGGAATGCTCCCCTGACAATTCAGGCAGTGCAATCACTGTCCGTCCATTAAAGCTGCTGTGCTCTAAGTAAAATTTGTAGTGTGAAAAAATAAGAAAGTAAAAAATTGCTTTAAAAGAAAGATTAATTGGGTTAAAACTAAGTGTTGTACTGTTTATTAGATGAAGGAATACTAAACTCAACTTAGTTCTTCCAGACCCATGGCATGGATCTTTCCGCTCAGATGTCAGTACTTGAGAATTTCACACTGAGATGAAACAGAAATGAATATGTAATAAAGTATATGGAATCAACAAATGGCAAACAAAAAAGGCCTCATTTGAAATGTGTATGCAGTATGGACTATAATATATAATTCAGCACTAAGAAATAGCACCAAAAAAAAATAGCATTAAAAGTCTTTCAAAAGAATACTACTATATATGGCACCTACCCGCAGAATAAGCCATTTATAGCATCAGTGAGTAACGAATGGACTATATAACGAAATAATTATATTATTAAAATCTCTCTAGTTATGAAAGATCAAGACTTCAAATTACAGACTTGTTTTGTGGAGAATACTCACTGACTGCTCACTCTGCAAGACCTGAAGGTTTCAGAGTCAAACAGCCAAGAAAGGAAGCTGCCATTTCATGTGAAGGCTCAGGAGTCAGGCAGTGGGAGCTAAGCTGGGGAACACAAGACAATGCACCAATCTCAAACAGCAAAGCCAGCTGCATTTAAAGTCCTAGATAGCATCCTTTAGACCCAGTGAGAAGGTACTCCAATAAGGGCTTCACAAGCGCACTGAAAGCACATGCAGAGCTGTCTTTGTCAGGCCAGACTGCACCCTTCTCAGCTGAATTTGACTATCTAGAAGTGCTTTATGACAATTTTTCCATGTTCTCTTCTTCCTTGTATGATGTAACCACTCTGTCATAGAAGGCCACTAGGTTGGTCAGGCAGAACTTTACTTTGGTGAAGCCACATTTTCTGCCTCAAATCGCCTCCTTGTCCTCCATGTGCCTCAGCATATCTTCTAGGAGGACTAATTCCATGATCTTCCTAAGCAGAGAGGTGAGGCTGACTTGTTGGCAGTTCCCAGAGTCCTCCTTTCTACCCTTTTTTAAATATGGGTGCAATGTTTTACTTCTTTCCATCACCAGAGACATCATTTGACTGCCATGACTTTTCAAATATCATGGAGAGTGGCTTGGTAACTACATCTGTCAGTTCCACCAGGATTCTGGAATGCATCTCATCAGGTCCCATAGACTTATGTATTTTGAGATTCCTCAGATGGTCACAAATCTGATCTTCTCTTACAGTGGGAGGGACTTTGGTCTTCCAGTTCCTGTCTTGAAGTCCATCAACTCAAGAGGTGTGAGAAGAGACATTGCCAGTGAAGTCTGAGGCAAAAAAAGTTGTTGAGTAGCTCAGCCTTCTCCTCATTTGTTGTTACCAGCTTGTCAGCCTTGCTCATGACCGGAAAAGTTTTCTTTGACCTTCCCAAGTTCATCTCTATCTGCACCTTAGCCTTCCTGACCCCATCACTACATAATTGGCCAATGTCCCTATACTCTTCCCAGCATACTTGTCCCTGCTTTCACTGCCTGTACATTTTCTTCTTGTCCTTTAGTTTGACCAGTAAGTCTCTGCTCAGCCATACTGGTCTCTTGCATTCCTTGTCTGATTTTTCACACTGGGGATTGAGAGCCCTTTCACTCTGTGGAAAGTGTCCTTAAAGATCTGCTAGCTCTGTTCTACTTCTTTGTCCCTAAAGGCTGTTTCCCAGGGGGTCTTATTGACTAACTCCTTGAAGAACTGCAGTTTTGCTTTCCTAAAATTCAGAATTCTGACTTTACTCCTTCCTTGGCCCATATCTGTTGGGACTGCGAACTTCAGCAGTGTGTGATCACTGTAGCCTGGGCTCCCTCTAATCTTGACATTACTGATTAGTTCACTTGCACTGGTGACCATCAGGTCCAGTATCACATCCCCTCTAGTAGGGCTGTCTACTATCTGACTTAAGAAGTTATTCTCCATGCATTCCAGGAGTCTTGTGGGCTGTCTACAGCCCATAGTACTACTTTTCCAGCAGACGTCAGGGTGGTTGAAGTCCCCCAGCAGGACGAGAGCCTGTGAGTGCAATGCCTCCTGTAGCTGGAGTAAGAAGACTTTGTTCATAGGCTCTCCTTGATCTGCTGGCCTGTAGCAGATTCCATTCACAAGGTTCCCTTTGTTGCCTCAGTCTCAGTTTCTTCAGGGACAGCACTTCACACTCTATCCATTGCTTGACATAGAGAACAATGCCTCTGCCCCTCCTTCCTCACCTGTCCCTTCTGAACAGCCTGTAGCCACCAATAGCTGCACTGCAGTTATGGGATTTGTCCCACCATGTGTCAGTAATAGCAATCAGGTGGTAGCTTTCTAGCAGCATGGTGGCTTCCAGCTCCTCGTTTGTTGCCCATGTTGTGTGCATTGGTGTAGAGGCACTTCAGGTGGGCCATGTCACCTTCTTAGAGCAACACCCCTTAATTCCTTTGATATATTTCACCAGTGTTTCCCTGTTGGCTCCTATTACCCCAGAAGCCCCTGTCTCATCTCTGTAAGATTTCAAGTGTTCTGCAATGTACCCAGGATGCCTCAGAGTTAATAGGATGAGTGCTCTCACTAGCACCTTATCCCTCTAACCATGGTGTTTCACATATTAGACTAGATCTTAAGAAGAAGTTCTTCAGTACAAGGGTGGTGAGACTCTGGAACAGATTGCCCAGAGAGGCTGTGGATGGCCCCTCCCTAGAGGTGTTCAAGGACAGGTTGGATGAGGCCTTGAGCAACCTGGTCTAGTTGAGAGTCTCTGTTGCATCCCTGATGCCCAGCTGCATCCCTGCCCATGGCAGGGAGGTTGAATTAGATGATCTCTAGGGTCCCTTCCAGCTTAAGCCATTCTGTGATTCTATGATTCTATGATATTACCTGAATGTTCACTGTATTAAACAGCTGTAGCATTCAGAAGGCAATAAATGATACATTTATGAATGCATTAATTAAAAAAAACCCAGTTGTTTTCAAATATATTTACTTGCTCATTTTGACAGGGCAATAGGAAAAAGTAATCAGTGGGTGCATTTCTGACTGACCTTTTTTGAACCATGTGTGACACTTAGAAACTCTTTTTCAAAACTCTGTTCTCTCTGTATAGGCAGAACTACATCATTTCTACAAGCAAACTAGCAGAATAAATATTGCAGAATGAAGCATAGCTTGAAAAATATATCTCTTGTATTCCTAATATTTCACGTTAGTCACGCTTAATTAGCTCAATTTTTTTCTATCATGCAAAGTTTTAATATGCTTATTCAAGGATCCTGTGTTTAACGTACCAATAATGTTGCTCAACAAAGACCAGGATAAGAGCAGTTCCAGAGTCAAGCTAGCTTGAAACTGTTATAAATTACATTAAAGCAGACAGTGAATTCACGTGGTGTGCCACAACCTCAAAGAAGTTCTGTCCTACAAAGGATTTGTTGCCTGTAGGACTACTGAAATGGCTCATATTAGAATTAGTCTAAGCTAACTCAGTAAGCATGGCTATTAAAGGCAGTACCAATTCCCAAATCATCTGCTAAAAACTACTGCTCAGCTCTCGTTTTCTCTCCCTAGAGCCATGCTCCAAGCTTTACTCAGCATCAACTCCTCCATCTTCTCCCCCATGCCCCCATAACCAGGGCTCTGCTGTGGCCTGGCTCCTTACCTCAGTACCAACGAGTTTCATCCTTCATAATAACAGACTGAACAAGGCCCCTAGGTACAAATGCTCTTAAATTTTAGAATTGTTAAGAGAATATTATGGCAACTCCTCCAGATCAGTTAGTATGTGCAAGTGCCATCTTTATACACCATTTTCAAGTGCAACAAATAAAGCCCAAAGTAAATTCAAATTAGATAACAGATCTTAAATTATAAATTGATTCAGCATTAGACTATTACAGTTCATTTACAGGAGCAGAAAAATATTTCACTGTGCTTATGGTTAACTGTAAAAAATCCTAATAACTAATATTGAGCTTGCTGGATGATTTGATTATGTTTTCAATCTTAGTGAAATTAAGCACCACACAACATATTAAATAAGCAAGGTACAATTCCTGTAAGCATAAAAATTAATGTTGTGAATATACATGGATTTGATCAGCTGAAATGTAGCATTATCTCAAATATAAACTATGTTTACTAGGCGGTACACTTACAATGCTCAGCTATTGAATCTGTTATAACTGTTCTAATTAAATCTGGTACCAATAATATAAGATTATAATAAAGATAATAAGAAATAGCTCAATGAACTCAAGTGACTTCACAAGTGACCAAATTAATTCTAGCAGAATGGACTGAGATTCATCCTACAGACCCTCTCTGTTATGCTTTTATCTGGCACTCGTCCTCCCATCATGGAGACAAGAGTATCCACCACATAACAATAACAGAAGCATCCCTCTTATGTGATGGATCTGCAGTATATCTTTAGGCACTTTGTGTATTCTAACACAAAGCTGCATAAATGTCCCTCAGGTGATGGGCAACATTTTGCTTGCTATGGCTTCTAGGTATGTGAAATTTCAAAGAAGGCTAGACTGCCTTTGAGTGTCACTGTAAATAGCCATGTGATGTTACTTCAGAAAAATCTTGCCCATTATGTTATAGTACTGGAATAACAGCTTGTTAAATTCACACTTGTTATTCATTTAGTTCTGAAAGACAACATTAAATATGAATATAGTCCCACCTATTTATGGGGTTTTTCAAGCCTAGACACAGATTGTGGTACACAAAGAACTAATTTAGACCCATCCTGTAATCTGTACTTGCTAAATACTCCCCAAGGCACAGCTTTGCTACTGGTTGCTTGAAGAAGAATCCTCAAGTTCATGTGCAGCTCTAGTTTGTCAGAAAAAGCAGGCAAAGACCAACAAATCCTTTAGAGTTGTGCTAGGTCTTTTTCTGAAGATACAACTTCCCAAAGTTCTAAGAAGGTCTGAATATCCAGAAAATCTACAGAACATAAACCATGTAGAAAATAAACAAAGAAACTGGAAGCAGTGTTTAAAGTTGTAAACCTCCCAAGTCAAAAGGATTTTCCTGTTAGGCAATCATACTAAGAAAAATCAGCAAAGAACAGGCACGTGTTCTTCATCATGGCAGGTGATCATACCAGAAGGTCTAGTGTCTAGAGTAACTCCAGGTTCTGAATCTCAGTTGGAAACACCTGACATTTTGCTTCCCTTTAGCCAGAGGGAATCCTAGTGATCAGATACCATGGCAATCAAAATGAACATTGTCAGGCTCTTTAGCAAGAAGCCTTCGTACAGAAAGATGTCAGATTCCTTAGACAGATAATTTACTCGTCAAAAATGAAGACTTTAGTCAATTAAACTATATGCAAGTTCATGTTGAATGTACTCTATAACTTTGATTAAAACCATGAAAAAAATACCCTGTGGTCAAAAAAAAAATCATTTTCAGTTTTTTAAACTTTAAAAATTTACTCTCTGGTTATTTTTATTTTTTTTTTTTAAAAAAGGCTACAATTATAATATATATATTTCCAAATATATTTCTGGTTTTTTTTAGATCAAGCACAAGACAAATAAACAACAAAATCCTATTCTTCCAGCAAAGATAAAAATATTTTAGCTATTCACTTTGCTTTAAGCTATACAATAGCATTTTCAAACAGAAACAAATTGGAAAGCACTGAAATGAAGGCAAACAGGTGCTCTTTTGCAAGAGGCAAATCAGCCCCAGGCAAAGCAGCAAGGGGATTGTGAACAAGACAGTGAGGAAATGCACAACACCAGTTTCTTCCAGGCAATCCCTGCCTGTGAGGTTCCCACAGAGGCCAGGCTGTTATTGAAAACTGTTTTTCTTGGCAGAACTGTAAAACACCACTTGTGATCTCTAAGGATGGAGTTGATCTCAGCTGGATCCTAAAACTGCCATTTGCAGTGGCAAATCAGGCACCATTGTTGGTTTCTTTCTTTCTTTCTTTTTTTTTTTAATATGAAATTATGCCCTTTTTTTTAAAATTAAAAGCAATCTCTTCAGAGATAATTAGACCCACAGTTTTAGTTTTTTTTGTTTGGTTGGGTTTTGTTTGTTTGTTCTTTTATTTCTCCCCCACCAGCTTAGCACTTAATTACCTTGTTTATGCTCACTTTTCAGAACTGGAGTGGCCACAGAGACCCTGCAGGACAGCAGGGAGGTAAGAGGTCCTCTCCCTCCCTCCTATTCCCATCTCTACAGACAGAATGGTTGGTCTTGCTTTTCTTCAACCAGTTTCTCTCTTTTTTTTTTTCACAGACAGTATCAGCATATGTTTCATTCAAAAGCAATGACAATGTTTCAGTGGACTTTCCCATCTGGAGGGTTAGAATTTGGCTCTACTAATCCATTAAAATAAGTTTCAGACTTGCAATGATTTCACCACAATTAAATCATTTTGCAGATAAAATCAGGAAGAGCTCTTGCATCATGAAGACCAGTTCTCCACAAACCAGGCTACAGAATTTAATTTTTATTCCTGTACTGGGCCCAAACATTTGCCTTGTAGGCATACCTCCAGAAAAGAAGCTTCATTTTAACATTTATCATTCTTTTTTTAAGAGACAAAACAAAGCACAACCTGATTTTTCACCAGGCATAAATGCAAAGTCTCAGAGATGCTTTTGTGGGTTGAAATTGATAAATGCAAAGATGGTCTCTGCAAAACCAACATTTTGCCCCAAAATATCATTGCATTGGTGGAAAATCAGTAGGTGAATAACTGAAGGGGAATAAATATTAAGGAAGATAAAAAGATTTTCTGATGTTCTAAAAATGTGCTAAATTTAAATTCATATATTATTTTCTACTCTATTCTGTTGCAAATGGTGATTTTTTTGTGCCCTACATTTTAAACATAGTATTTTACAACATAGTAACAGTTAATTAACATTTCCAAGGACTGTTGTCCCTTTGAAGCCAGGCTAATGATGTGTTCTGCTGGTCAGTTTTCACCATGTGTTATTGTACAACTTTTTGGTAGTAAGTACAAGCAAACAATGATTTATGTATTTCTTTACACAAAATACTGTCTCCTCTTGCTGCCCTTCAGCAGTGGCTCTTCATTCTTTGGACTACGCTACTACCAGACATCAGTTTGTCCATAAACAAGAGAGTTCCACCAAAAGACCTTCTGACAATTGGAAAGAAACTGCATTCCCAAGGTGGGCTGCAGGCTGCACCATGGGCACCACTGGCAACCCCATGCAGAGCAATCACTTCTTCCTGGCTTTGCAAGGAAGACACAAGACAAGTCTGGGGGCACCACCAATGCCAGTGCTGTAGTGGGTGAATCATAGAATTGGGACAGCAGCATGCTGTTCCCTTTCTCTTCCCACTCTCTGCCCCTAAAATCCCACGCTCCAAAGATGTGAATTGAAGAGAAGAGAATGTAATTGCACTGTTAAAGATCACACTGCTGTGTGTGCAAACATGATTTGGGATGTCATAGTGAAAAATAATATTTCAAGCCTGAGGCAAGCACCTGGCTCAAAAAGTTCAGTCTGCACAATGACAGTTTAGAAAGCATCACCAGTTAGGAATCTCTTCATGGTGGGCAGCTAATAGCTCCAGTTTACAAGGCTAGTCCCAGCACATGCATAACGTTATTTCCTTCTGCATTCTTAAGTACCTCTTAATTATAAGAACTGAAAGCCCCCTGGTTCTTGCATTACAGAAAAGTGTAATTAAGCATATTTGAGGGTTCCCTGTACATTTTGCTGTTCAATAAACCTTTTCGTTGCAACTGAAGACCTAAGATTGAGGCAGTGAGGCCAGTTCTTATACTCCAGTTCTGTTTTCCAAACTGTTACCTGTGGTCATGCCTCAGCACTCCAATAGGTAGGGTGGGGGAGGTTAGCCTTATGATTAGCATTTAATTATCCTGCTATTCTGTAGCATTCCACTGGATTGTAGTAGCTTCAGTAGTGGAAGAATCCTGGAAATACCTGGCAGACCTATTACATAAGCCTGTTTTATACTTTACAAGTCTGTATACAAAAATTTGGTCTAGATAGTCTATATACAAGTACATATTAAAAATGTTATGTACGCATACATGCACTTTTCTCCATTTAATAATAAATTTATAGTTGAGTTTTCCAGCCAGGGCCTCATTGTATGTAAGAATTCAGAGGTGAGCTGTAAAGTGTTAGAAGACTCACCACAGGTATCACCATCTTCTTAGCTGAAAGCTGAAGATGTCAGAGGAATTTTTCTGTTATTCTTCCCCTGTTCATTTCTTTCTTTTTCCCCCTTTATGTCTCTCCTTCCCTCCCAAATAAAAAAATAATAAAAAAAAAGACAGAAAAAAAAATTAGCCTTTGTGTTCCACTTCAATCAAAAGAACTATGGGTCTAATAGAGTGTACACTGAAGCCATGAACCTCCTACACCTATAGGGGAGAAATCTGCAGAACCTGGCCCCACTAATCCATGTCAGGGTGTGTGACAGGCTTGGGCCCTTTAGCAGTGCTCAATGCACCCAAAGAAAGTCACAAACCCAGTGCAGGACTCAAAACCGGGTATCCATCATATAATCATTCAGAGGAACCAGTCTCAGCCTTGTCTAATTTTATATCAGTGAAACTGCGTCACAGTGTTCCAGAGAGGACAAAACGTTCCTTGTATTTTGCTAGAACAGGGCTGATCGTCAATTATTTTGGGCCACGTTTTCCCTTGGGTAAATGCACTCTCTAGTAATGTGCAATATACTTGAGAATGTGCTTCCGCAGCTTGGCAAAATGAGCAGGAGCACCAACTCGCTGACCCATTGCTGTATGTAAAACAGCTTTGTATTTGCAGTTACCAGGAGAAGTGACAGGACAGTACCTGACTGGGAAAAGTGGAAGCTGGTGAGATTAATCAACTGTTCTCATGGCATGAACTACTTTGGAGCACATGCCGATTTGAAAAGAAAAATCCTTTGTGTTTTATTTTTCTGTTTGTTACCTACAATATGTGGTTTCCCTCCCCTCTTCTTTTTGATTTTGACAAGCAGGTACTTTGAAGAATGAAAGCTTAAAAGGTCTAATCCCTCTAACACAAATACATTCAGTGTTTGTAATGTCAGATTTAATTCCATAGTGAACACTAGCAAAGCTGACAAAATATATTTTTTGATTTGTGGACAAATAGAGGAAATAAATACAAAATAACGATTTTTAAACTGTATTTTTACAAAAGAAAAACCAAAAAAAAAAAAAAAGAAAAAGATTATAAGGCTTCCAAAAGAGCAATGTTGGTCAAATGATTAATGCCATGATAACAGAGACAGTATTTATATTTTAGAGAGCTGCTCCTGTAAAATTATACATAGTAATAACACAGAGTTGAAAATGCTGCATTGTTCATGACCAGCTGAAACTCTGATCTTGGATTCAAAAGGTGTCTTTTCAGTGTTAATACAGCAAAAGAGGCTTACTTCAAATCCATATATTCATTTGGAAATAGCTGCAAAATTGGTTATGTAAGTTCCAGCTAGCTAAATAGTTGAAACTCTGCCAAGAGTTTACTTGCTCACAAATTGTTTTGACTGAAATAATGTCTATTGGTTAAGACAAACCCAAAATCCAAACATGGCAGATATCACACACAGGTTTTTGAGTTCCTAATATTTAAAATACTTACTAGAGTTCTTCTTTTAAAATACCAAGCACCACAAAGAGAAAAAGTTAACGAGCTAAAACACCGAGAGTATGAATGCCCAGAGAATCAGCCCCACTTTATACAACCCTGTACAAAAGGGCTGAGCCAGGTTTAGATCAGCATCAGCCAGACTTCAGCACCAGGTGCGTCTTGCCCTCAATATGGTCCTGCAGCCTCAAAGTAAATAGAAATAGTTTCAAAAATGAGAAAAAGAGAAGAGAGAAGGAAGTCATGGTGTAGAGATGCCCAGTGAATCCCAGCAAATATGTCAGTGACCTGAAATGTCATACCAAAGCTCTTCAATATTGGATTGCCATATTTGGGCACCACAAGAACAAAATTACTGGGATTGTGGCATGTCAGTCTATACATTCCTAATGTTTTATATTCTTTTTAGCCATTTTGCTTTGTGCTGTAGCCCAGGGCATCATAAAAAAACTCTTTGCAGTCCTGAAGCCCTGTCATTTACACTAGCTCATGGAAAAAAAAAAAAGGAAAAAAAACCCTCTTTATTTTTCCCTCTTGAAAATGTGCTTTTGATCCATTCTAAGGAGAGGATAAGCTGTGTTATCATCAGCAGGTTTTTTTGGAGTTAATTTCTGGAATAAAATGAAGGTTCCTAATGGATTTAATTTTAAAAAGTTTCTTCAGAAATACAGGTTCAGCTTTTTCAAGGAAGTGTGTAAGGGGTTATAAAGCTCTTTTGCAAGGGATATTCTCTCACACACCTATTCCAGACATTTGAAGCTGGAGTAATCAACCATATTTTGTTCCCAAAGCATCACACGTTGTTTAGTTTCCTTATTTGCAAATTCTTTTCACAATTTAGTGCAGAATGAAGTGCATTAGAACTCTGATGAAAACCTTCATTTAGTGTCTGTCTCATTATATTTATTAAAGGCCTGGGGTCAAAAGTTCATATATCTGAAGACTTGCTGCCTATTTTCCTGCAGGTTGAAGATTGCATTAATTTTAAGAGTAATTACCAGATTACTGGAAGCTTGTCAAATGTACAAGAGGCGACTGGAGTTTATTTGCCAGAATCTTTAGAAGTGACTTATTTATTCTTGAATCAAATCCAAACAGATTCTATCAGAAGCATTTTATTGTAGATGTTTACAATTTGCAGTGTGACAGTGCCTAGAAATCTTAGTCAAGGAGCAAGTTATATACATCATGGAAGACAGTCCCTGCCCCAAGGATCTATGTTAAAAAGCAAAGTAATAAAGTTATTCTCACACATTTTTAACAATTTGAAGAAATAAATCAATTTATTAAGAAGTTAATGATTAGCTACACATTCTTTTACTGGAAAACATAATGTCTTCCAAATGTCAGAAATCATTCATGCCATTTTACAACCTAAATAAGGTCTTGTCTTTTTCCCACTAAATTCAATGGTATTTTTTCAAGAAATTTTTTCAGGACTTCATGAGTTTTAATTAGCTAAAATTGTTCAATTGCCATCTACCAGACACTCTATCATCTAGATACCCACAGTTTAATTTAATAACATTTGAGTTTAACAGAGTATTAAAAGGCTAGAATTATCAACTATCAAAAAACTCTATCAAAACATGGCTCTTGGGATGCGTTCAACCATGTACTACAGTATAAATGAAGTTTCCTCCTTTTGCTGTTCCTAAATTCAGGTACATAGCAGTTAACTAACAAAAATGGTAAAAAAGAAAAATTCCACATATTTTCCCTTATCAGCTATCACAAAAAGAAAGGACAGATTGAACATAGGGATTCTTCTATTTAAAATCATTTTTTTCTCTCTAGATTTAGTACAAAGAAGCAGCCTACACAATGAACAGCATTTATCATAAAACACTTTGTACAAATATGCAAAATAATGAGAGCAGCCTAGGATGGATACAGTGAGTCTCTCACAGACTAGTCTGAAAAAAAAAAAATTATATAGGTTTTATTTGAATGCATAAGGAAAGCTTAGGTTTAAAAATGGAAAAAGAAACATTAGAATATTTTGACAGAGATAAGATGGAGACGACAACTGCAGTAGTAAAAAAAAGGAAGTAGGACTATGCATCTTTTACAGGTCACATCAGGAAAGAGTTAAAAGAGAGACAAGAAAATGAGTATCATATTGCCTTGAAGATAATCTTTCAAATCAGTATGAAAAAAGGCCTCCTTAAGCAAAACACTTAAGCACATGTTTGGTTTGAAAGACGTGGGGAGTGTCACCAAAGCCCCTGACCTAATGTCTCCAGCAGACAGTTTTCTAGGGTTCAGCTATACACAGACACCACTATAGCAGCAGCAGCAGCACAGACTACAATCCGAATAAATAGTTGTATTTACATTTCAATTTTACATTGGTGCCATTTACCTCAGTTTAAAGCACAAAGAGGGAGGTCAGTTGCTAAGTCTGTACTAGCAGGGCTCAGCAGCCATGTCACACACAGCACTGTCCAAAGAGCTCAGGGGTTTTGCATGAGACAGGGACTACTCCCAACAGGCAGAAAAGGAAAGGCAAAAGTTCACCATATACACATGGGCTATGGTATGACACTTGTCTGCATGGCCAAAGGGCATACATTGTCCTCTCTCATTTAATAATGCAAATGTGACCATAGAATTACAGTGCAGAGATATTCCAATTAATTCACTCTCTCAGCTGCGAGCCTGCTTCTGCACTAGCTCTTGTAGCTAGTGAGGTGGGAAATTCTGGCACTGCAGTAAAAAGCTTGATGCAGATAGAGACCACGCACCGAGTTTCTATTATGAACTTTTACCTCCTGAGAAAGCAATTATTCTTCTGCATAGACCAGAGCCCTGGGATATTTGAACTACCTCTTTGTCCTTCTAGAATATCATGAGGCCTATGATTCTGCAGGTTTTAGTGCCTGTTTTCTTTTGCTTTCCTATTAATCCAGTATTTATGGTGCTGTTTGCATTTCTTGCACTCAGAAACTAGTTGCAGAAATTCTAGAATAAAAAGCTCAATGGCAGCATTCTATGATTCTATGACTCTAAAATGATAGAGAACTAAATTCAAGCTTGTTTTTAAATAGAATAACTTCAATGGACTCAAGATCTGGACACAGATACAGACCATGCACTATGTATTTGGCCCGTCTTACCCTGACATGATTGCATATACATTTTGCAAAAGCTGATTTTCACGGTAGGTGCACCCATATAATATAAAGCAAGTAGATATGACCATCTTCCAGGCAGATGAAAAGGCATGTGGTCATATCCCCGGGGTCCCAAGCCGACACTTGCACTCCTTGCCTGTTCACACCAGCTGCTTTGGATTTGATAGTGCTTTAACAGAATCACAGGCCTTTTAGTAGGAACTAACTCATAGGAGGACCTCATCACACATACAGGCATAATTGTATCACTGGCAAGTTATATTACTTCTTCATAAGGATTACATGGTTGGATCCGCTGGTTTTGTGGAATGCTATTTCTTAGGAAGCTTAGGAAATAAGCACATGAACAGTAAGAATTCTTTTCCCAGGCTGCTGAGGTTTTAACTGACTTATACTACTTAAACTCATCTTTGCAACCGTACAGGATTGTTTTGTTATTAAACTCAATTCAAAGAAAACAATTTTGGTTTGATCAAACATTGGTATGTTTTGAAAATCTCCCTTTTCTTGTGTTTCTACTTAACGAGTGCATTATTTTAATTAGAAGCAAGAGCTTTACTTGGACTGGAAGACATAAATAGATATTATAAGTAGATACAGGCCTTTCAGAGAACACCAGTAAAAAAGCCCTCATAGCAATTCTTAATTTTTACAGACTATCTAGTACAAAAACAAAGCCAAAGCCAGTAAAACAAACAAGCAAAAAAATAATTCAAATCTTCTCCAAAATTCTTTCCTCCTATAAATTTCTACAGGTTCCTGACTTCCACAAGTTCTTTAAAAAAATCAAAATACATTGTCCTTTTTTTTGTTATTTTACAGTACTCTATTTTGAGTGGACTAAAAAGTGTTTAGGAAAGAAGAAATCCATTTCAGATTTCACAAAATTATTGTGGTTTTCATCATTTGCCTTTTTTCTCCAACAGATAAACACAGGTTTTCAGTCATATCATTGTGTTCCTCGGAGTCCAACAGCCTGATACCTGTGTGGCACAAAGCCCAAGAATCCATATCCCAACTCTCATTCATTATTATGCGTTTTACGTGTTGCTCTGACCAAGTCAGATGATCTTTGACTTGAAGAGGCCATAAACCTGAGGAGTATTAAGTGTTAGACTGGAAGTATCAAGGGCAGCAGCCATCCTCATTATTTGTGACCTTGGTGATTGCCACGTTTGTGAGAACCAAGAAGAGTGATATCTTTCTGATCTTTGCTTATAGAGCAATTTCTAGGTCTAGCTTTACAGACTCTTCCCCCTGTGAAAAATACTCTCATTCTGCCCCAGCTTCTCAGCGTAGCTTGAGGTCTGCCTGACTGCCAAATTCACCACTTCTCTTTAAAGAAATTACCCAAAGAAAGGAAAATAGATAACACGATAAAATGACCAGAGGGTTAGTTACAATACTAGGTAATGTCATTTTTTTACATTCCTGTTGCCATCAGTGGCAGGTTTACTATCACCTTGTTGAGCTGTGACTTCTTGAGGTGAAATTGCGCCAGTTCAGAGAGCTTAAGCTAGAGAGTACATAATCACAGGAGAACTGTGGCATTTTACTTCTTTCTTTTATACTGTCAGATTGCATAATAGTATGCTTCTGCCCAGTCTCTGCTACTTACAGCTCACAGCTTTGTCCTGCTGCTACCAAGCAAGCCCATTCATATGCTAGTCTTACTGTGTTTACACAATAGCAAAACAACTTTCAAAATTGCATCATTTTGGTCAGTTTTGGTAAAGCTTTCCAGTTAGATTTTAATTCTTCATTTCTGGTGAACCCTGAACTCTTGCAAAGGCCTGAATAGCATTTTAGTCCTTAATTGCTTGCTTTGTCCGGCATCTTTTCACTTCATTGCCATCAGGCACAAGGTCAGTTGAGACAATGATGCTGTCGTATTTCCAGTTATTCCTACTTGATGTAGTCTTCTCATAATTATTTGTCAAAGAAGTATGGAGTGATTTAGGATACCACTTGATATGCTGGTAGGTGATTGACTGACTTTAAAGAGCTGGAAGGCCTCAGCTGATTCTCCCATTTTAGGCTAAATTTTCAGGCAGCCCCAAGAAACTAGTGGCTGAGCAAGCTGCTTTCCTCTAGTGTGTTCTTCTCATGAAGTAGAGACCCCTCCATTGTGGTTTATGCCACACAGCACATTCACAGTGCTCCTGGAGTTCATGCAGTTAGTGACCTGAGCTCAGCTGATGCAGAACTCCGCTCTCAGCCAAGGTGACCAAGGTGCCTGTAACCGTGTTGATGCTGGTAAAATGTTCTACTTGAAGTTCCTGTAAAGTAGTATTCTCAGAAACCTCTGGTAAAAGCTACCTCACAGGAAGAGTTGATGCACTCAGCCTAATTGCTACAGAACAGATTTTACCTTAAAAGAAATATTCCATAGTCACAGTGAAAGACCTAACACTTTACAATGTATGATCCCCTCAACAACAACAACAGAAAAAAACACCTTTATACAGCAAGACTGAGACAATACTATTTTCCTTCTAAGTATCCCATGAAAAGACTTTGGTATCTCAGCAGATGAAGCAGCTCCAACAGTCCTTCCCCTAAATTTATGTTTCAAAGTAATATTCATGAGACAGGATTCTAACAACTTTTTCTAATTATTATTTTTGTCTGGTGTAGTTCCTATATATGATCAGAGACTAACCAGCTGACAACATAGTTCTGACTTCACAGGGACATCAGTTGTTTCTTCCTTCCACGTTTATTGTATGTCTAAGTCATTTTGAGAATGATTATCCTGTTTAAATGTCTTCCTATCTGTTATAAACTCACATAAATATTTAGTTTAAACAAACATCTTCAAAGTATCTCCTTACAATCAATAACAGACTCTTCCCAGACAAATACAGCTGGATGTTTTGAAATCCAGCATGCTGAACTGTGAAAATAAACCCCAAAAATTGTTAACTGCATATTCTTAAAAAGCTGCATTTCTGAGGCAGTAATTCCACCCTCTGAAATATGAGTTGTTTATACTGTAACGACTCTGGCAAAGTGCACGGTCCATACTGGATGGCGTAATGATGACCGATGAAGATCACAAGAAAAGATTTTAATTTTCAGCCTGCTAGAATGGGAGACCTCTGAAGGGCAAAGGGGTGAAGGATGAAAGGTAAGGTTAATTGTGCTTTATTTTAGCTGTCTACAATTCATGTCTTCATGAGAGCTAGTTCTCATCTGTTATGCCCATGGAGAGTTCAGTCAATGATTCGTCCTGCCCATAAGCAGGTGCATTTGATCAGATGGATTTCACCTTGAACACTGGTTGAATAGGTGCGATGATTGATATGTAAACCTACAACATGAATCTCCTCTTAAAACCATTTGCATTTTTGCAGTTGGTTTAAGGAGAAGCAGAATCAGTTATTTTCAAGCTGTAGAAATTACTGCTATTAAAATTTACTTAATTGATTCTTTGCAAGCAGCATGTTTAAATGGACATTAAATAACTAAAATCTGTGTAGTATTATTACCTAAGATTATTCTAGATTAATTTAATAAGTAGTAGAAATCTTCATTTTTAAGAATTAAGTGGGATACACTGAACAGGAACATTTCTTTTTCCATGTTAAACAGCTGTCAGAAATTATAATTTCTCATTCTTTGGTTTTTTTCAGGTTCACAGAAGAAATTTACAGGGAAGGAATGGTGGGATATAAATTTTCACCTCAACAAAGTTTATAGAATTTCTCTGACCCTTGCAGAGTACAATGATGCATACAAAAAAAGTCATAATTAAGCAGACTGACCTAGGACAAGTCACATAACAGATATATTAGCTAAAGTAGCATCTGACAAGCTTCTGTTTCTATAAATCGGTATTTGTTTGCCAAGCCACGGAGAAATGACGTTTTAGTACACAAACTCACTTATAAGGGGAAAAGAAAAAAAAAGGGGAAAAAAATAAGAGGTTTGCTACAAAATTTCAGCTGTTGGAGAACAACCACAATTTAAAAATGTAACAGATTGAACGTATTTTTACTCTTTGGATGCTATTAGCACTGTCAGTGAGTAACAGAGGCACATTTCAGGTCACTGCATTGAAATTTTTATTTGCAAACAACGAGGCGCTGTCTCGCAACCATGACAGAGCATTCCTCCAAAGCAGGATGTGCTGGGGCACACACCTGACCTCTCACTGGGCAGCAGCTAAGGCAATACTGGAACAGCTCTGTCAGTCACCAATCAATTTTAAAAAGTTAAATGACCATGCCTGCACTATTGCGAGGTCTCTTGTGAGATCCAAGACAAGAAATCATCACTAACACCAACAGAGCTACCAAAAGAAATGTGAATGCTAGAAAGATGTGAGCATTGTATGTCCATGCCAGCTGCTATCAACTAGCACAATTTACTTCTCTGAGGTATATTGTCTTTACTGCCACTTTTAGATTTATTACATGACACTACATGAGATCTAAAACGTCTGCTTCCTCTGCAATCTTCCTTTAGATCTGTTCCTGTATGAAAATTATAAGGATAGAGGAAATTTTTTATTGTCATGCAGAAACAAACAGAACAAGAACTGTAGTACTGGAGAGAGTTCAGAGAAGTGATTTTCAAAGTGTGCACACATTGTATGTTTGGCCTACAGTAGCAGGTTGCACAGACCCTTTTTTGTCCAATGCAGTTCCTTTTGCCTGCTTTCAAAGCAAGATGTGCAGGTATCTGGACAGAGTTCATCACTGAGAATGGTTTGGCTACAAGTACCTGGGGTAAATATGTTCTATACTATAAGCACAGATGCCTCGCTCATCAGCCGACTGCTACCTGAGCAAAATGCTCCAAATTGAACGGACAGCAGTTGTGGAACGAGGCCGGGCTAAGGAGTCGTTGGGGTGAGAAAAAGAAGTCATACGCAGTTTTAGTCAGACCTCGTTAGCAAGAAGTGCTAATACTTCCTGCTTTTTGCACAGCCACGACAGACACATTACTGCTAATTTTCTGCTGTGTGTTAATATTCAAATCAGAAGTTTGCCTAGGACTTACCCTTTCATGCTGATGGTGGATTATGGGGGTCTAAGAGAGGTATCGCAGATCTAAAGTCTAAGCTTTAAACAATGTCAAGAGAGAGCAAGTTACAGCTGGACCAAAGGTTTACAATTAGAGCTCAGCACTCAATAACAGTGGATTCAGAATGGACAGTACCTACATCATTTCTACCCAAGTACCTTTTATTTAACTCACACTTTCTCCTGAGCAAACACCAGACCAGTCCTAGCACAAATTAGTGCCACCACCAACCTACTTTGACTTGTGTCTTTTTGCCATGACCCCAGCAGCCTACTACCACGGATGCACTCCCACCTCATTTCCCCCATGAATGCTTTCAGTGACAGATGGCAGAAGGAGATCTGCATCTTGTGCTCTCTAGAAATGTCAGTCCTTAACATCAGAGCCATATATATCTCCACAGTATATCTCAGCATTAAGCTAGCTCTCCAGCCCTTTTGTTCCCAAAGAAAGTGGAATGGCTAGTGACACCAAGGCTACATCAAAGCTTGGAGAAGAAAATTGCCATTATCTTCTCTGTCTATAGCTGCTACTAAGCTCCCTACCAAAGAATTCAGTGGATCAGGGTTGGAATGCTGAACAGACTGTAAAAACTGGACCTGGCAAATGGAAATTGTAAATATTTACTGTTATTGTACTATGAAGGAGTAAAAGTTATCCTGTTCTGCTAGAATATGCCAGATAATAGAACCATGGCCTACTTAAGTAACATCTGTTTTCATAACAAATGTTGATATTAAAAAGACATCTAAAATAATGAATTTATATAAAGTGGTTAATACTCGCTATTGGATGTTGTTAAAGTGATTGGAGCAAATGAAAGTGGATGCCTGTCTGCATATGTCGGTTATTAACGCCCAGGATTTAATACCTACATCTATTTATTAAAAAATATATCTTTGTTTCAAATAGTGAAAAGCTCTTTTGCTGTCTGGTTTTAGCAAGATCTGAGAGTGTATTGGTTTTTTTCAAGTTGGTTTTGCTTTTAAAGTTAATATTTAGTAATTCAGATGAGATAGATTGAAATTAAATTGAACAAAAATTACATGAAGTTGGAGCAACAATCACTAGACAGTATTAGAGAGTTATGCTTGCTGGCTTTGACTGAAAACCAATTAGAACTGCCTGTTGAGATTAAAAGTTTAGAAGCAACTAAACAGAACTCTGGCATAG